>NC_136003.1:8273818-8316318 GCF_048128805.1 Centroberyx gerrardi | reverse complement strand
GTAATACTGCAATTGGTATTGTGTAACCTGACTCCATGGTCCACATGGATAAAATAACTATATATTACTGGAAAATAGTACCGGATTCCAGCTTTAAGGCAGGATGACCCATCCCCAATATTAACGGAAAGCCTGGGATACGTAGCTGTCTTTATATGAAGAATGTGCAAGAAATAAATTTCATCACAGGTTTTACAGACGTTTTATGTAGCTGTGGTGGAAATTGACTGGCATCCAGTGTTTAATAAAAGGCTAATATCGGCCTGAACAGCACCACGGAAAAACTCTCCTATCTATGGATAGATAGACAGACAGACAGACAGACAGACATACAGACAGATAGATCGATCGATAGATAGATAGATGGACTGATAGATGCAGCACAAAAGATAGCGAGAGTGTACTGAAAACTAACCAAGGGCGGGAGGATCGGAGGAAGACAAAGCGAGACAGAGGCAAAGGAGTGCAAAAAAATAGTATGATGAAAAAATGTATTCATTGTTGAAAGCGAGAGCGACGAGTGAAAAGCGAGAGTTGTGAGAGAGGGAGGTACGGAGGAAGAAACAGAGCGGGTAGGAGGAGTGCAGTGCTAAGTAATGTATCCTGCCAGTTTTCATTGTGTCTACAACTGAAACCGCTCCACAGAAGCAAGGAGGCTGTAATAGGATAAAGACTGTACTGCAGAGGGAGAGTGAGGGAAAAAAGGGGAGGGGGCGATGTGGAAATGCAGACAGAGAGGGAGGGAGAGAGAGAAGAAAGCAGAGAGAGAGCAGTAGACAGACACACACAAAGAGTCAGAAATCAATTATTGGTCGTGCGGCCATGTTTTAACGCTCCACGTCTTCATTGATGTCAAGTTTGCCAGTTCAGTAGCTTGCTGCACCTGCAGAGTGGTTAGTTATTGCTTTCATCACTGCTTATTATGCCTTGTGATATTTTTTTTTTTACATCGGAGGAGACAGTCCAGCGTTGTTCTTATTTAACTGTTATTTACCCAGGGAGGATTTGCTGAGCATGCATGTTCTTATATCAGCAATGTCCTATTTCACACTCTTTCAGTTACAAACTTTTTAACTGGCAGCTACCCAGTAAAACCACAGTCTTTTACTGGTGGACGCTCAGCAGCTCCGATAATGCAGTTGGGGGTTACAGTAAGTTTCATGCACAGTAGCTGTTGAGGGAAGTTGCTTCTCTAACCACTAAGTCAGTGGTTCTCAACGTGGGGTCCGGGGACCACCAGGGGTCTTTGAGGGGGTTCCCACGGGGTCCCAGCAAATTGATGAATTTTTAAACTTCACCATTATTTCATTTACAATTAGAGAATGTAGAAGAATGACTATTTTGATCATAGTTTCACTGTTATCTCTTCACCTACAATGCAGATAGTCATGGGATTCTGCACAAAATCATGTCTAACAATAAAAATATTCTCGGATTTAGGTCCGAGAGACAAAATCTCATCAAATGGGGGTCCGTCGGCCTAATGTGGACTATTTTGGGGGTCCTTGATATGAAAAAGGTTGAGAATCACTGCATTAAATTGCCACTTTAAAGGGAGTAGACAGTTCAGTGTTTTGCGAGGCTAGTGGACAGTCCAGTCTTTTCAAAGGTGAGTGGACAGGTCTGCGTTTGAAAATGGAAGTGGACAGTCCGCTGTGTTTTTTGCAGAGGTGTGACAAGCCAGTGTTAAAGGGGACAGGATATCCCATTGTTTTTAAAATGGAGTGGGCAGTCTTGTGTTTTCAAATGGGAGTGGGCAGGTTACAGTTGCGGTACATCCTGCTGTCGGCGCCCGGGCTGACATTATCCAGGTACGAGGTGCGGTTTATTGTTGCAATGACACACAATCAGAGGCGCACATTGCAGGCAACGACCCATTCAATCGCATGGCAGTGGGCTATTTTTAGCCGCAGTAGCTGGTTTCCAGTACCTGTCCGCCTGAGCAGGCGGGCGTGCGTATACATTGGGGTTAACTGCTCTTCCTCAGGGGCACTTTGGCAGTTTCTGGAACTGTCAGTCTGTCAGTGGCGGGTGTAGAAATAGCAACCTTTCAACTACTCGCTAGTCTCTGTCATACTGCCAACCTCATGTCCCTCTCTTACCGCTCTCTCTAGGCCGGCCTGCTGAGACTAAGCAGGCAATTTCACCCTTAACTGCTGCTCTATATGTGCAAGCCACAGCTCTGAAAGTGTGTGTGTGACAAATGTTTTAATATGTGCCATTTTTTCCAAAACCTTTTGGAAAAATAGTCATTTGCTATCATTTTTTGAACAGCAACATTTTTTTCAGTCAGGTGTCCGCTACACCCCCTGCAGACAGCCCCTCTTAAAGTAATGAATGACCTCCTTTTAACAACAGATACAGGAGAATGCTCAATCTTAATCCTTTTACACCTTAATGCTGCAGTTGACACAGTTGATGATGAAATTTTAATTGAATGCCTTAAGCACCGGGTGAGTATCTCATCAGAACTGAGCTGGCTGGCTCAAATCCTACTCTGTCATAATAGGGAATCCATGTTCTCCAGCAGACATCCCTGTGGGGTTCCACAAGGCTCAATTCTAGGCCCCTTTCCTTTTCTACCGCTACATGCGCCCAGTTAGGAACATCATTCGTAAACGTGTCTTTTTCCATTTCTACGCAGATGATACTCAGTAATACCTCCCATTACAACCTAGTGCCCAAAGTGTTGGATGCCTCAGAAGAACAACTTAAATATGAATTAGTGTTTTTGGCCCTCCTACCTACAGACATCTTTGAAATCCTCAAGGCCCTTCTGAGTGTCCCACAGTTTAGACTCAGGAATAACTGTGATTTTTAAGGGTTCCTGTACTGCAGAACACCCTGCCTGAGCAACTTGTGCTAGCTAATTCAGTATCATCTTTTAAATCACTTCGTAAAAAACACATTTACAGGCTCGCTTGTATGTAATGTTGCTACTTTTTTTATTTTTAACCCCTTTTCTCTTGAATGAGTTTCCTATTTTGATCGCTTTTTGTTTCTCTATTCTTGTTGTTATGGCTTCTTGCCATAAACACTGCTTTTAGATGACTGCTATATAAATACAAGTACATTATTATTATTTTTTTGTACAGCCTCTGTCTAGCGTGTGAGCCTCACTCTTCATTGCATGATTACATGATTGTATGTGTAGCGTGTTCAGCCTCCAGGCGTCGGGGGTCAGTGGATGCCGTGCACACACACATTTACAGGGAACACAGGGATTTGTGTGCGCTAACGTTTAAATTGAAGCATTAGGCTTTTGTTTTATAATTGGCTGGAATGCCGACAACTTAATGTGTGTGTGCGTGTGTGTGTGCGTGTGTGTCCTAGAATGACAATCTCCCACAAGGAAAATACAAGCGGCCTGTTGTTTCCATTTCACCTGCATTTCACCTCTCTTTTTCTCTCATACACACGCACACACACACACACACACACACTTCCGTACTCTTTGGCAGTGTGATGCGGAGGGAGATTATCATGCGTTTCAGGTAGAGTTCATATAACGGCTGGTGATAATGATGAGAATAACCTACTTAGCCTCCTCCACTCTCTCCTCCACAATAATACAGCAGTATAATATCCACATTATAGCAACATAATATCCAATACATATGAAAGAGCCCTGGCTAAACATAGTGTCAGCGTCGGATGTCAACCTCACATCTCCAAACAGGAAACTTTTCAAAGACTAACGTAAGGATTTGGAAGTACTAAAATACCCATAATGCCAACCAGCTCCATGGCAACCACAAGAGCTGACATATCAACCAATAAAACACAACTGTTGACTTACTTTATGGGAATTATCAGCATGGATGGACCGCGTGTTTGACCAATCAGACTGGTTGGCTGAACCCAACCCTTGTTTAAATGTTAATATCTCAGTTAATTCATAACAGAAATGAAAAAGAGGGATAAAACATTAGGTACTCAGTTGTATGTCTATACTGTGACATAGAGAGGGAGGGACATTCAAGGACGACAAGGGCCAACTCTACTTTTTCTATGAGGATGAGGAGGTACGAGGATGGAGCGAGACGACGCAGGGATGAAAAGGGAAAAGAGAAAGTGGAGTGAGAGAGAGAGAGAGAGAGAGAAGGAACGAGAGAAATGTTTTCCCCTTCGGCTGCTTTGGCTATAAATATGTGACTCATAATGTCTTTGATTTGCAAATTAGGCAGACTGTTTTTCCCCGGCTGTATCCCATCTCATCCCTCTCTCTCTCTCTCTCTCTCTCTCTCTCCCTTCTCTCACACTCCAAATTTCCATTCCTCAATCTTCTCCCCTGTGTTTTTCTCAGATGCATGTGTGCGTGAGTGTGTGTGTGTGTGTGTGTGTGTGTGTGTGTGTGTGTGTGCTAACATCGCTCTGCAGTCTGTTGGGGTGTGATGAGGAGAGAAAAGCTCCTAAACCAATCACAGCCCTATCTCTTATCTGGCTCAGCCAATCACATGCTGATCTTATCACCAACTTCAACAAAACGCTCAGAGAGAGAGAGAGAGAGAGAGAGAGAGAGAGAGAAGACGAAAGGAAGAAAGAGGGAGAGATGAATAAAGAAAGGGAGATAGAGAAACAGAGAAAGTGAGATGGAGGGAGAGAAAGACAGAGAGAGAGATGCAAAAAAGCAGAGAAGATAAAGAGCCAAAAAAAGGAGATAGACAATGGAAGGAGGATCAGAGAGAGAGAGAGAGAGGAGGAGGAATGAGAAAGAGGTTTTTGGAGGACTAAAATAGACCAAGTCAAATGAGAAAACTAACAAACCGTACCAAGTACCACCAGGAGTGTGTGTGTGTGCGTGTGTGTGTGTGCATGTGTGTGTGTGTGCATGTGTGTGGTTCAGTGCTGCCATTATTAGGTGATGTAAAGAGCTAATGCAGTGTTAAATAAAAGCAGCACTTGCTTCATTATTCATGGTGTCTGGGGTCACAGGCCTAAGACTGTGTGTGTGTGTGTGTGTGTGTGTGTGTGTGTGTGTGTGTGTGTGTGTATGTGTGTGTGTGTTGCCAAATTCTTGGCCCTCAACTCTCTCTCTCTCTTAAGGAGGATTTGAAACTTTGAAAGCCAGAAAGTGGGTCAGCAACTTTGTCTCCTCTCCTCTTTCCTCTTCTCCTCTCTTCTTCTTTCCTTTCCTTTCCTTTCCTTTCCTCTCCTCTCCTCTCCTCTCCTCCTAACCCCTCTTCTGCTTTGATGTAGCCTCTATAAAAGAAGACATTAATTGCTGATAAAGCCGTGTATTGTTGATGCGGTAATTGACTTTGTTGCATTCATCTGCCTGGGTGCTCAGGGGGCGACTGGATTTGACAGAGGATGAAACTTATCTTCTCCGCCGCGTTCAGCTGTCTGCTTGTCTGTGTGCGTGTGTGTGTGTGTGTGTCTATGCTGATATCAAACAGAGAAAATCAACGCTTTTGATTTATTCATTTATTTTCAAGTCCTTTTGGGCCTATACTATAGTGTCTATGTGTGAAGGAGTCAACGATAGAGATGCCATTACTCATTACTGTCATGTGTGTATTACACATGATGGCACATGTGTGTGTGTGTATGTGTGTGCAGGTGTGTGTGTGTGTGTGTGTGTGTGTGTGTGTGTTAAACATGGCTACATGTGGATGTAGAATGGTATCCAATGTGATTGTATGCAAACTTGCAATAAATGTGTCTCTTTGTATTCATACTTCTCGCCCACGTGTGTGTGTGTGTGTGTGTGTGTGTGTGTCTGTGTGCGTGTTTGTGCTTATGTTGGCACTTACTACATTCTTGTTTTTATCTACTATCTGCATGAGTGTTTATGCGTGGTTATGCACACATGTCATTTATTGCATATGACTCCCTGTGTATTAGGGTTAGTTTGTAAAACCTGCAATGAAACCTGCCTTACTCTGCCTTAACGAGCTGCTAACCCACCTGAAAGAATTTCATTAGTATGGGTTTCAATGGAGAGTTTTAGTGTCCCATGATGGTCTAAATGCTGTTTCAGAGGCTTTTCTCAGAATTTGGGGGATTTTTTGGGGGAAAGAAATTGAAATCCACAGAATCTCAGCCCTCAAAAAGCCATATTGGTTGAACCTTACCGTGTAGCCTATACATGTGTTTGTGACCCAGTTGAGTCTCTCTCCCTCAGTTGTGTGAGCGCTGATCCACAGATGCTTCTCTCAGCTCACGACACAAGTCAGATAGTATTACTGTCCTTCCTCCTCGCACAAGAGGACCACAGTGAGGCTGCGTGAGGACGACCCTGATCATTCAAGACGGTTCCCAGCCTCCAACCAGCCCCGCGAAGCACTCATTTTTTGTTTTACGTCACTATTGGCTGTCAACTATATGACTGTTCTCAGTATGTTGCCTGCAATTAGGCGAGTGCCTGTTGTGTTTTGGGCTTTTTTAACCATTAATTATCCATATGTACAGTATATCTATATCTATACAGTCTCTACTATTGAGCAGCTGCACTGGAGCAGTTAGCGCTTAAAGTCACACTGAAATGAAAAATGACTTTCTTCATTTATCATCATATCATGCACAATATATGCCAAAAAAATGACAACAATTTCATTTTATTGTATTTTTATATCATCAAAGCGTCATTACTTTTACTTCCCGGAAAACAGAAAATCTTAAGTGATGACATCATCGTGTACCAGGAGGCGACATGAAAGTTCCAACCAATAAAACATCAGATTCTTTTTTTAACAATCCCTCCGCCTTCCTCAAACTGTTTTTCTCTCCCTAACTGATCTCCCATTGGTTTACACTTTCAAATGATCCCTCCCCGCATTATGCCCCGCCCCCAACATCCTGTTTCAACAGGAAATACATCACATTAAGGAAGCAAGATGCTCTCAAAACGCTGTTTCATTGTGACTTTAAATGCCTTAGGGAAGGGAGAGTGTTTCTCATTCACATTCCCCATCCAGCTAGTAGTCTGAGGTTCGAACCGCCTATTAAACAACCTAAACTCTATTTTTATGTTATCTGGCATCACAGCTTTCAAATGCATTGGGCATCCTTCCACCGGAAAGCATTGGAAGTATTGAGCGTCAGTGTGATGCCTCTAAAAGCACACATGTACGCCCTTGATACAGTCACACTCTAGTCACAGAGAGGCGGCAGGAAGGGAGTTATTCATGTTGACAAATCCCGATTGAACTATCCGAGGTGCAGTAGGAATGTGCTGTGTGAGTTTGGCTTCATTGTGTATTCTGCTGGTCTTTGTAAGGCTATGGAAGGAATATCTAGTGCTTTGAAGGGCAGGGAAAGGGTGATTTTCTCTCAGCTATCTATCACAGCACATAGGGCATTATAAAAAAAAAGTATTTCGACATGATCATCTTTTTCTGGCATAGTGTTACAATCACACATGTATGAGCTGATATATAGTTTGGTTAAATTGCTCTTGGTCCTCTCTCCTTGTCTCCTCTTCTCCTCCTCTCCCCTCCTCTCCTCTCCTCTCCTCTCCTCTCCTCTCACCTGCTTCCCTTTTCCCATCGTCTGCCCCTTTCCTCCCTCTCCTCTCTCCTCCCTATCTTCCCCACTCCTCTCTTTCTCATCTCTCACTCCATCTCTCTTGTGCCCAGAAATGTAAGTGACCCATCTGTGATGGCAAAAGGGACATTAGGCATTAGGGAGTTCCCCTCCGGCCATGTGTGTGTGTGCTGTTAACAGATATCGCCTGATGGACTCCTCCCAGGGGTGCTGTCCGTCTGCTTGGCCAATGAAATGCAGCCAATTACTCTGCAGGCCTCGCTGGCAGCCAATCAAATGGAAATGGGAAAGCTTAGAGATGACGATGGGGTTTGGGGCATAGCACTTATATTGCACTTTGTTAATGTAAAGGAAACGGTGTGTGTGTGTGTGTGTCTCTCTCCCTCTCTCTCTCTCTCTCCTGGTTCCTTGTTGTAATATTAATGTTGAGTGTGTGAGGCTGGATGTGAGTAGATTAGAATAGAGCAGAGTGCTGCAGTGAGTGCTGTAGGGAGAGAGATGCCCCTTTTTATGTAACCCCCCTATACACACACACACACACATACACAGATTCACAATTTTACCTGTTTTCACCATTTCTTTTTCTTTCAATCGATATCTCCCCTTCTTCCTTCCCTCTCTCTCTCTCTCTCTCTCTCTCTCTCTCTCTCTCTTTCTCTCACACACCCCTCTAACCCTCTTAACATGTTCATATCTCCCCCCCACCCTTCTTGCTCTCCTTCTTTCAGTCCATCTTTGCTTCTTTATCTCCTTCCTCTCTCTTTTCCCCGCTCGTGCTGTCCGACATCAATCTTTGCCATCTCCCCATCTATCTCCTGGCCCACTTGCTCCATCCATCCCCCCCTCCGCTTCACCCTGTTTTGTCCTCTCTCTCTCCCTCTCTCTCAAAGTGGGTCTTTCAGTGTCAGTCTGTCAGTGGCAGCGGTGATGAATCACTGATACTGCGAGCGTAGTTAGTGATGACCATAACAGCTGACTGATGCATCTCTGTGGGGGAAACTATCAGCGCATTATGCCGTATTGATTTGCCCCCACATGCCTCCATGTCACAGTACAAGCAGGGGGTGATGTGATGGAAGATGGCATTTCTCCTCGTAATGTAATCATTTTCACCTGTAAGCTGTGTATTTAGGGGAAAACATTAGGGAAAAATGGAGGAATGTAGTGCAGGGTAAACCCACCTAAAACTCAATTTACCCACCTTTATTATTATTATTTTTTTGTTCACACTGGTGGTTGTCTGCATTATGATGATCACTGACTGGAAGTCTAGTTCAATGGTTCTCAACGTGGGGTCCGGGGACCACCAGGGGTCCTTGAGGGGGCTCCAGGGGATCCCCAGCAAATTGATAAATTATTAAACATTACCATTATTTCATTTAGAAGAAGTTAACACAATTAGAGAATGTAGACGAACGACTGTTTTGATCATAATTTCTCTGTTATCTCTCTACCTACAATACAGATAGTCATGGGATTCTGGACAAAATCATATCTAACAATAAAAATATTCTCAGATTTGGGTCCGAGAGACAAAATGTCATCAAATGGGGGTTCGTGGCCCTAATGTGGACTAAATTAGGGTCCTTGATATGAAAAAGGTTGAGAATCACTGGTATAGTTTACCTTGCCTGGTTCTAACTTGAAGCTACTTTGATGCAGTAGACTTCTCTAAATCCGCAATGAGATTGGTTTTATTCTGACTGCACCACCCTGTCACTGTGGTGGATTATTTCAAATTATTTACCTCCCAGTTAGCCACATCCACTCACTGTCTAGGGAGAGGGGGCATGGTGAGCAACACTCAGCAAAGTGAGGAGAAAACGGGGTGAAAAAGTGTCCAGGGACCAGTCACACAATGCTAGGACAACGCTGTATTCAGTCCCAGGACGCATTTGACAGATAGTGATATGCCGGTGGTGGCCAAGTTCAATGTCAACCCAAGTGAGCACACATTTTTCACAATATGATGTTATAGCATGAGAAAAAATGATATTAAAACAGGTTTGGAAATTGTTTTGAACTGAAATATAGGCCTATTTCTGTTCTGATTTCACAAATAGGATGCACATAGCAGATCTGAACAACTAAGGGCGTTGTCGCAACTTTCATTTTAGGCCTTAGTTGAACTGGGACGCTTTTTTCTTTCTTTTTTATTACTTCCCGGCATTGCTTTCTTCTCTTTAAGTACCCAGAATTTGTGCTACATACATTCCAGATGAAAGAGATCAAATCCCTCAATGCCAGACCTTGCTGTAAGGAAACTCCAGCTAAGCAAGGCTAAGGTTGTTCCTCAAAAAAGGTTAGATAAGATAAAATTGATTTCACACCTGTACTCCCATGCTTCCTCGCATCACCTCCTCCTTTTTTTTCTAGGCTACTTTATGACTCCATAAATGGAGGTCTAGGTGTTTTGTTCCTGTGTAAATCTGGCCTTTGAGGCCTTTGATTTTCTTGTTTTTCCGGGGCAGTGGGTGTTCTTCCATTCTGTTTGAGCTGAAGTTTATATTATGTTGTTTGTGTCTTTGGAATGAACTCAGCATGATACACAGCCCTCTGGCGCAGACGCACACACACACACACACACACACACACACACACACACACACACAAATATACACTTCTAAGACTCGTAAATCCCATTTAGTGAATGGGTGTGTGTGCGTGTGTGTGTGCGCATATCTGTGTGTGTGCATGCGTGTGGGCAAGGCACGTGACCACATATACAAGCTTGTGTGTGTGTGCATGTGTGTTTGAACTGCACATTCCCTTCTTGTGCATTATTCTTTAAACTGTTTCTTAAATTAGGCATTTACTCATTTTATCTCACACTCGGCTCTCATCTCAGTTCAACCGAAACCCTTTCAATTCTTTAAAACCCTTTAAAAGTCACCGCACACTCAGAGCCTCAATACAGGATTACTTGATTCAGCGCTTCACAAAGAAAACATGCTTCGACAAGTAATCCCGACAAAGACGTTCCTTGTCGAAATATGACTTATGCATTCAATAAAGCACTGCCGTATTGAGGATAGGAGTGTGCGGCGGCTCCTAATTTAAAGTCCTATTTCGCCGCGATTAGCGCCTCGCCGATCCAGTGGGAGTCTCTTTCTTTTGTGTTCATTCAAAAAAGCCTGGAAGGAAGGAGGGATGGATGGATAGATGGAGGGATGGAGAGAGGGAGGAAGGGAAGAAAGGCAGCGAGGAAGGGGGGAAAAGATAGGCGGGGAAAGGGTAAAAAAAAAGCAAGGAAGGAAGGGGGAAAGGCATAATTGAATGAAGGGTGGTAGAGAAAAGGGGGGGAAGGGATGGAGGGAGAAAATAAGGAAGGAGTCATTGAGGGAAAGGATGGAGAGCTGGGGGGAGGGAGAAAGGAAGGAAAGAAGGAGGGAAGGAAGAGAAAATATGAATTTAGGAGGGTGAGGCGACAGTAAAAGTTGATGACAATAATGATGATGGTAATGAGCGTTGATGACGACAGTGCTGACAGTTGATGATAATGATGATAATGATGACTCAAAAATGACTGGGGAGACATGATAATAATAATAACAACTTCTGTATATGAAATACACACTGTGTGAAAGACTAATGAAAGCAACCGTGGAAGAATGCAGATAAATAACAAGCTGGGCTGCGGAGGAATGGATTACATGTAAAAGGATTACAGTAATCAGATTACAAAGTGCGAGTTAGTGTAACGTGAGAATAAAATCGTATATTCCGATCCCTGTTGGCCGCTTGTTGAATGAGATGAAACATGTAATCTAAAATACAGTCTAATGGGCCACATCTCAAAATAATGGGTAATCACGTTTGCGGATGATACCGGAATTTATACCATTGAAATTACAGCCTGGAAACTGGAATGAATTCTTTTAATCTGCATATTCTATTAATTTCCGAGGTAATTCATCAGACTACAGAGCTATGTTTGAGTATTTTGGTGCATTATATTAATATATTACAAATTTAAGCTTTTAATCGGGATTCTTTAGTGTTTTTTTTTTTTTTTCTGTTGTTTTAAAGTTGCCCTCCCAGCACAGATAACAAGTCCCCCCCCCCCCCCCCCCCCGCCTAGATGTAAGGTTAGCTCCCGGAGGAGCGCAGTGGAATATTGGCCTTATTAGAAGAGATACGGAGTGTGTGGGAGAGGGCAAGATGGATAGACGGAGGAGAGAAAAGACAGAGCCCCCGGATAGAGAGTTAACAAAAAAGAAAGAGAGACACAGAGGGGAAGGTATTGGACTTATTAGAGAGAAGAGAGTGAGTGGGAGAAGAGGGCAAACAGAGAGAGAGAGAGAGAGAGAGAGAGGGGAGAGGGAGGGAGGGAGGGAGAGAGAGAGAGAGAGAGAGGGAGATGATGTTATTTTGTCAGTGTTTCCCCGTGGGGGTTCGACTGCTTGTTAAAAAGTCCTGACAGAGAAACCACTGCAATAACGCACACATGCGCACACATGCACACACATACACACACATGCACACATACACACACAAACAGCGCCTGTTCCTGTGCAATAAACTTAGAATAGCTCTCTTTCTCTCTCTCTCTCTCCTTCTGTGTGTGTGTGTGTCATACTAAATATGATTTCATTCACACCAAAAAATCGACTTCTATTACGTCAAACACAGCCTTGTTTAATAATCTGTGGGTGTGTGTGTGTGTTGGTGTGTGCGTGTGTGTGTGTGTGTGTGTGTGTGTGTGTGTGTGTCTGCGTGTGCGTAGCTTCAGTAGCTGCTACTGGAGATGAAGGCCATCATTTCCCCATAATTATTATCCAACACAACAAAGGAGATCTGCTCCTCTCTGTTCACATCAAGTCATTTATTAACACCCCACCCTCACAACACACACACATACTCACACACACACACACACACACACACACACACTTTAACAACACACTCTCATATGCAGGGCAGCATTATGGGATGTGTTTTATTGTTTTAAAACAGTGTAATCTAGTAAAGACAGAACAGGCTTCCGCAGTCTCATAAGACTCCGACAAACCCATTTGCAGGGAAACCCTGTAAACCCCGTAATGCGCTGTAAGTAAAAGACACTAGTAACGAAATGTTGTTAGTGCAATGATATTTCTCTCTAGTCATTATGAGACGGAAACAGAGAGGGAGCGACTTGGCTTTGTGTGTAAGTTTGTGCAACCATGCGTGTGTGTGCAAGCCTCAAGGATGTAAATTGTTAGATTTGTTTTTCGGATTCTGTGTTTTTTGTGTTACACCACTGTCATACATTTCTAATGGAAAATTGTATTTTTTTTGGGCTATTTCATGATCACATCCCTGCCTAGGCATGTGTGTACACGTATATAGCCTATATAGACATATAGAGCTAAACACACACATACACACTGGTGAAAACCTTCTATCAAAACTTACATTTTTTACATTATCCAATGCGTTTTGAAGAATTTTCTCAACCCATAGAGGAGCATATAATCCTTCAATTACATGTGTCTGTCTGTGACTCTCTGTGTGTATGTGTGTGTGTGTGTGTGTGTGTGTGTGTGTGTGTGTGTGTGCTTGCGTGTCGATTGATCTCTAAATGCTGTGGTTTCCCTCTGCCTGCAGTCAGCACTATTGCTTTCCTAGGAAATAGGGACCACATAGCAGCAACACACTGACACACACACACACACATGCGCACGCGCGCGCGCGTCAGGTAAAATGTGGCGACCATTTTTAGCTGTTCCTATTTCTAGCCTCTCCTCATCGTCACAGCAGCCATGTTGGATCTTTGGTTTCACCCTTTACTTTTGACTTTACCTTAATTTACTTTGTACCTAAAACCATTAAAAATAGTAAAAATCAGCTGTGTGGAAACATCTGTCGCACCTTTAGAGTTACAGTATGACGGATGTTGAGTAAGGCTGTGGTTATATCAGCATTTGTGCATTTATTAACAAGTGCAGATTCTGTACAGCTCCACATGCCGCATTTGTTGCGATGACATATAGTTCTAATTAATGATCAGTTTAGTTGAATGTGATCTCAGCTGCCTGGCTCCAGTTGATCAGCTGCCTTCATCTCTTCTGTGGAGAATACAGTGTTAGGCTAATTGGCTTTCTAGTTAGCGTTAGCAGCTAAAGTGTTTGAAACATAGATTATAGCATATTACATACATGAATAGAAACACTTATACAACATTTTGATTTCTAATAAAATGCCAGAGTACAATGTACAATGTTGTATTGCAGCAGTCCATGGCAATAGATAAATAACCCAGTAATCATCTCATCTAAATCCATTTGCATGGAAAATTATGATGATTATGTTGTGTAAAAAAAAAAAAATCACAGCTAAAATAACATTTTCACAGCAGTGCAACTTACTTCCTTTAATTAACTTGACACCGCTCACTTAACAACAGACTTGATTTGTAAAACATTGATAAAGTTTCATAGTGCTAAGGTATAGAGGAGTGAAGTGTCTAAAAATCAATGAAAATCATAGTTGGTATATAGTGCCACACAGAAAACAGAGCTGAATTTCAATGTGATTTGAACAAAGCTGCATTTCACAGCAGTTCAGGGTTCAATAGAGTGCATCACTATCCACAAGCTGTCCGTTCAGCACCATGGAGAGAGCCTTGCTGCTCTGCACATGAGGGAGGAGAGTGAACTGCTGCTTTGACGACATCAATGTAGAGTCTAGTGCCATTGTCAGACTGTCTTTACACTGTTCTCTCAAGGGATTCACTTTATCATCTTTTGGCTACTAACCAGCAAGCCCATAGTGTTCATTTCAGACCCATTTTAATCTTCCCAACTTTGTGTCACGCCTCTCTCTTTACTACAGCGCTCACCATCCCAGGACCCACCTTCCTAATTTTGAGTTGTACCTCTTATTACTCAATTTTTCATCTGCTAAAACTCCTTATTTAACCTGTCTCCCTCCCGTTATCTACATCTCCCCTTCATAACGGAAGTGGCTTTAACAGGGGAAATTAATAAAGGATCATCACTTGGTGGAAAGAACATCAGTCTTAGTGCCACTACCTTGCCGTTCTCTCTTTCTCTTACTGTAATATGGGTGATAATGTCCTACTGCATGCCTGTTATTCCTCCATCTTCTTCCACTAAAATACACCATGGGAGGCAGTAGTGACTAGTGCCAATATAAGTTGAAATTTTTTTGTATATTTGGATTTCTTTGTGTACATTTCTTGCACTCAGAGGGTCTGTCCATTCAGCACCAGCCTTATATCAGAAACTGTACCGGCAAAAATCACTACAGTATGTCTTCAAAAAGGATTGTTATAAAAGCTGTTTTTTTCCAGTGGGGTTAGTTAATTAGGTTTATAATCAACTTTTTGAAAATCGTGGCAAGGTACATCCAGATCAAGCTAATTCTGGAAGGAGAAGAGATGTTGGGCAGAGAAAGGTGGAAGCCAGTGTCAGACTCCAGTTTTTTGATAATTGACTGGAGTGTGTACGTACATACTGTATGTTTCTGCATGTGTGTATGAGTGTGTGTGGGTGTGTGTTCATTCACACTCACCAAGTTTGAAGCCTGAACAAAGTGTGATGCCAAAATAACCAGACATGACAAATTCAAAGACAAAACTATTAAATGCCCACACAGCCATTCAGTGAGTTCAGTGCAAGCTGCAGACTTTGCAGAGTATTGTCTAATTGGCAACACTCTGCACAGTCTGCAGGTCTATTAGCCGGCCAATGGATTGACTGTCTTTTGCCTCCAGATGAGCAGACATACTTTAGTCCACATTACATCACTTACAGCACACTTTGGATGTCATAATTGGCAGACAGAAATGACTGTTTGAATTGTTGAAAGTTTGAAGGACTTCATGTACTGTGATGTCGGTAAACAACGCAATCCTCCTATCTAAATTTCTTCTTCGTGGCTGGTTCCTGTTTTGGAGACATCTTTGAATCTCACACTTCAGTTTTGCCTTATCACCTCCTGTGTGGAGAAGATTGCCTGCCAGTATCCACACTTGACACCAGAAATTAATTTGGGCAAATAGTGTGAATCGACAGGGTTTCAATTAGAGGGGACTATATTTTCTCTTGCAGCTTTTAATTTAGTGTTATTAATCATTTTGCAAGAGATAGCTGTTATATTTTGTGGTTGCGATGATTGTATCTGTGTAGTTTTATGTGCTCTGTCTGCTTGGCATTTCACTTGGTTTTCACAGACATTTCCAGCTCTTTTGTTTTGCTGCAGCTATTTTTATGCCTGTCTGTTTATATATAGTAACTGGCCACCGAGGAATTTTTGCCATATCTGTGTGTGTGTGTGTGTGTCTCCTCCAGTGGACACTGCAGAGCTGTTGAGCTCAGCAGATAAACAGATATATATGATATATGGACACATATATGAGATACATCCCTCTTATGACAAATATATGCAAGTTTTTGATGTGCGTGCGTGCAATCATGCGTTTATCTTGGTGCGTGTGTATGTACTTGCTTGCGAATTTGTGAGTGTGCACCTGTGTGTGTGTGCATGTGTTTGTGTGTGTGTGTGTGTCGTCAGACCAGACAGTGCTGGATGCTATCAGCAGCAGAGGATATGAGGACTACTATTTATAACTCTCCTCTATCTCAACTTAGACACACTGTCCTGCCCCACGGGGCAGGTACATGCGTGTGTGTGTGTGTGTGTGTGTGTGTGTGTGTTTGTGTGTACGCAAGAGGGCGGGAGAGTTGTGAGCGAGAGACTGTATGTGGAAGTGACAGACAGAGCGAGAGGGAAAGAGCTGTGAATGGGAGACTGTGTGTGTGTGTGTGCGCGTGTGTGTGTGTGTGTGGGCGCTGCTCACTGAAGGTGTGAGTGGAAAGCAGAGACATGTCACAGTTGACAAGGGTGAAATGAGAGGATATGATTGGCTGTTTTCTGATGTCACGGACTGTGAGCCGTCCCAATTAGAAACAATCATACGCTGCTTAGTCACTCCGTCAATCTCTTCTCCACTGCTTTAACACCATCGCTCTTCTTTTCTCTCTCTCTCTATCGCTCTCTCTGTCCCTCTGTCTGCTCTTCCTCCAAATTTCTCTCTTCTTTGTCTTTGTCTTTATAGTATCTTTCTCTCTCTCTCTCTCTCTCTCTCTCTGGACAACTCGCTTTCTCTTACTCTCTCTGTTGCTAATTCTGTATCCTTCTCTTTCATTTCTCTTATTATGTTTTCCATTCCAGTTGTTTTTCCATTATTGTTGTTTTCCTATCCTTACCATGCCCATTCATTTGTCTTTTATTGCCTCCCATTATCTCTCTCTCTCTCTCACTCACATTGCCAAAACTAAGAAAATGAACAAATATATGCTTTAGCATACATTTTGAGGTCAAATAAAATAAGATAGAATATAATAAAATGACAGAGAGAGAAAGAGGGAGACGTTCAATATATAATGACTCCACTGCCCTACCTTGAGGTCAGTGTTCAGTCATGTTGAGAGAGAGAGAGAGAGAGAGAGAGAGAGAGAGACTCAATCTTTCAGTCAGATAATTAGTGAAGGACTGTCAGGTATCCTTAAACACACATGCACACATGCATACACACATGTATCACACACACACACACACACATGCACTCTCACACACACATAAACATAAACAGAGTAATGTGCATATAAATTCACATACAATCACTTACAGTCCTATTTCTTACTATTTGCTCTCCAGCCTATCTCACCCACACTCTCGTTTCTATTCTGTCTCTCTCTCTCTCTCTGTCTCTCTCTCTCCCCCTCCCCCCAGTCCACTTTGCACTGCAGTAAATTTAGATAATGTCAACAATACAGAAGCCTGTGCTGTACGTATCTTTGCCGATAGGAAGAGCGGCTGCCAGATACTCAGTCGGCTGTGGCGAATTAACAGAGAAAGACAGAGAAACGCATACACAGAGAGAGAGAGAGAGAGTGAGAGAGGGAGAGAGAAAGAGAGAGAGAGAGAGAGAGCGAGCTTGGAGTGAGGTTTGTATTCAGTTATTTGTAGGTACATACAATTTGTCAGATTATTGTCCTTAAGAGTCAGTGGCTGTGTTTAAGTCAAGTGTTCAATAGGGCTTGATTGGTCCTATCTTTAACCTACCGAAACTTAAAAAAAAAAAAAAATCTGTCTTAAATCCAACCGAGCTTGAGGTGTAATAGTTTCTCATGTACCACAAACCTGAAGCCCGACTTTTCCGTTTTCTCATTTCCCATCATGAAACCATGTAAAATGAGAATTATTCAGCCCCACCTGACCCAAATCTGTTCGGTCCAGTTAGGTTCCGTCGGGTTTACTATGTTAAGATCGAGTGAAAATCAAAAAAAGGATGAGGTTCTATGCTATGCAAATGAGTACAGGCACATGTCCAGTCGTGTTGGAGACGAGAAAAGACCAATTATTTTTGGTTAAAAAGGAGGACTTCCTTTTTGTTCCATCGTAGATTTTGGCTTGCTGCCTTGGGGAGCCTAGAGCTGGAATCCTTTTAGACAGGCACATACAGACACAGAGATAAACACACACACACACACACAAGCAAGCATTGGCAAGGCTACTTTCGAAATGGAATCCTTTAGAGATTATTCATTACTCATGTTAAATTTAGTAAAATACAATTACTTTGCCTTCGGAATCCATGTGTGCAGTTAAAAGAGCGGTTCTCTCCAATTCACAGTGTAATTTGAACATTGCTATTATAATCGCAACTATTATCAGACAACATTTGGTGATGTTAAAGAGACAAACATTTTCATATAAATAAATTTACATTTGCTGTTCTAAACACCGAGTCTGGTAGGCCTTTCCCGGAAAAAATCCTCTGCCGCACGGGAAGTGATGTGTTTTACCTTTCCGGTTTGTTTGGAATAACAAGAATAATAATAAGAACTAGGTAGTTAGCATGAGCAGTGATAGCCGCCATGGCTGAACAGACAAAGAAAAGAGAAACTCAAACTGCAGCAACAGAAAATCCAAGCTCCGCCCACACTGTTTGATTGACAGGTGATGTCTGGGAACTAGGAACTTGAGGATTACCACATGAACAACACCCCTATCCTTAAAAACACATGATTCCACACATAAACACATAACTATCTGATATCATATTCTATTACATGTAATCCATTACTCCTCAGTGCTTTGTTTGGCTTTCTATTGGTCAGGATAGATTGCTCAGTTCACTGTATATTGCAGCAAAGTGTGTATCAGTCACCAATCGTGACGAAGAGAGGAAGTGACACGTCTTATAGCTTGACCTCCCTCCTGTCCCACCATGCTCCAGCATTGCTTCGGTTTCTACCCCATTAGAACACACACACACACACACACACACGCAGCTACAGAGAGAACCTTTAAAGAGCACTCAAGGGTCTAAGTATAGGGTGAAGCAAACACACACTCACATTACAGATACACCATTAAAGAGCATTCAAGAGTCTGGCTATAGGAAGAAAGAGACACGCGCCGACACAAATAATGCACAAAGCGAACAGCGAGATTATTCAGACGCTGCTGACACAGCGGGAAAGCAAAATGCTAGGTCATGCATGTAGCGATGAAATTACATACAGTACATTGATATGGTTATGAATACGATCCGCCTGCGCTCCTTCCCGGCTTTCTACTTTTGTCTTTTCATCCATCCGTGCTCTCTTCTCTCATGCTGTTTACCTCAGTTAAGTTAGGCCCACACTGTGTCTTAGAAGTGGAACAGGGAAAGAGCTGTATAATGAAGCAGAAGAGTCAAATTTGATGAGTAATTGGAAAATATCATATATCCATTTAAGAAAGCATCATTCAGCATTCAGTGTGTGTAAAATATAGATGATCCTGTCTTTTGATTTATTTCAATCACTCATTTTGTAGGAGTAAGTGTCAGTAGGTACTGTGTTCAATTTCGTTTATGAATTTATTACATTTTGTGTAGCCTAACACCCAGTCACTGCATCACCACATGAACATTACCAAATTTGAGCCGCTGCTAATGCAAAATGAATGGGAGTCATAGGAGCAGAAGTGATATTCTTTCATAATTCTTTGGCATTTCATAATCCTTCCTTCCTTGGAATCACCTTACATGATTCAAAACTGGCGACAACACCATTTTATGGTAAATGACCTCATTTACCATAAAATGGTTTTGGTAGTATTAGCAAAATTGTATTAGTGTTGGCAAAATTGTGCTGATGTTTTATGGCTTTTATCAGAGAAAGCAACAGCGATGAGTCATCTTTACAGCAGAATTAAGTTGTGGTGTGTGTGTGTGTGTGTGTGTGTGTGTGTGTGTGTGAGAGAGAGAGAGAGAGAGAGAGAGAGAGTTAAAGCCTTACACTGGCTTTTCCCCCTCTGTCACTTTAGGTCATTCTGATCAAGGCCTGCATTTAAAGGACTATTCAACTGCTTTTGATATCTCTCATTTTTATTGAGCCAGTAGGTGTTAATACTCAAGGACACTATGCAATTCATTTTTTTCTCCATTAAGATAGTGTATTGGTAGCTGTTTTGGTCTTACTGACATATTTGATAGATAACTTTCTCATTACTCAGGTATTTTTTATTATTTCTCATTTCTCATTCTCATTATTTCTCATTTCTCATTTCTCATTCCTCATTGCTGTAGACTAGCAGTGCATCCGAGAATGTATTTCCACATAATTGAAGCTATTTTTCTGAAAACACGATGGCAACCACTGAAGTGCCACTTGTTTTCCTGTTACTTCTTAAGGTTAATGTGCCTGCTTAAGGCACATTGTGAGAATCAATGGAGGCTTACATCGGGAAGGAATCAAGTGCAAGAAAGGGAACAAAAATCCAAAGAAATAGCAAATTGTCTTTTAAAATACTGTTTAGAATCTGCCTTGGGGAAGAGTGCAGTAGGCAGTGTGTTCAGTCAACCTTCCCTGGATAAATAAGGGTTAAAAGTCATGGCGATTAGGGTCATTCATGTCACAAGCGCACAGAGAGAAACATGTTTGACATATCTTCCATATATTGTGTTTGAACTGCATTATTAGAGCTGTCAAGTGACCGTCACTCATAATATGCTGCTAAAGTGAGTTGTCATTTTGTGAAATGTGTGTAATGGAAATCACTGAAATGATGTAGTTTCTGTTTTCTGTTCCTGTCACAAACAAGGAATTTTACACACAAAAAAAGGAGATTTTAATAATTTTATGCCACGCGTCTCTGTTGATAACAGGCTTCTTCAAGATGTGTTTAGAAATATGCCAGTGATTTATTGACTTAGGCTACTTACCCAAACAGCCAGTGCAGAAGCCCAGTGGAGTGCTTGAATCACTTTACCATACACTGGCTCCTAGCATTACAGTTGCCGTTTCATCACGCTCTCCGACTCACCGACTCTCTCTTTTTTTCTACTTTTTAGTCACACTGTGGATGAATTAGATACACGCTGCAGGCAGTGCAGTGTGTGCATGTAGTGTGTGTGTGTGTGTGTGTGTGTGTATGCATGTGTGTGTATGTGTGGTGCGTTTGAGAGAGCAGGTGTTATTTTACACAGTGACACAGGGCTCTTCATTTGTCTCATATCTCTTGCTCCGACCTCTTGTTCGGTGTTTCTTAGCCCTGTTTTTCAACCTGTCAGTCTCTCTCTCACACACACACACACACACACACCTCCACGTCTACGATACGAGTTTTTTCCTCACCGTCACTCGTCCCCGTTTCACCTCATTTTAAAGACCACACCATAATGGATCATTTCTAATGAAACTGCCCAAAATAAATGAATTGAGTTAATTTGTCCACCTGTAATAGCGCCGGTCCATTCTGTCCAAGTCCCTGTCCGAGTTGGCCGAATTAAGTGGCAAATGATTCTGAGTCAGGTTTAATGGAGTGGATATGAGTGATTCGGAGTGAATGTAACCCCTGTTCCCCAGAACCAGGCCCACATAGTTCTGCAGCCCGTCTGTGCCGCACCAATCCAATTTGGGCTTAATTGAATTGTTCTGAGGCCCCCATCCATATATTTCCTGTATGAGAAGCTTATTACTCTCGATCTGTGTATGTGTGTGTGTGTGTGTGTGTGTGTGTGAGAGAGAGAGAGAGAGAGAGAGAGAGAGAGAGAGAGAGAGAGAAAGAGAGTGTGTACACACATGGTGCCAAATTTGGAGTGTTCCCTTGTTTGATGGATGTCTCTGTGATCCAATAAGAGTTTGGAGCAGCAGCTGGACTAATAGAGAAAGTGAGAAAAAACAAATGTGAGAGTGTGGGCGTATGTGTGTGTGTGTGTGTGTGTGTGTGTGTGAGAGAGAGAGAGAGCCAGAGAGAGAGTGAGAGAGAGCGCATGCATGCACACATGTCCTTGTGTATGAGTAGGTACTTATATTAATATTCTAAAGGGAAGTTTACTATTGTCAGTTTTGACGTAATTTCAACGTTTCCAACTAAATTTCAACTAAACCCCTCCTCCCTCCCTTTCCTTAGGATGTGAAGTCGACGTTCTTCCAGTTCGGCGCCTCCATCCAGCAGGAGGCTCTGCTGATGCTGAACATCATGGAGGAGTACGACTGGCACATCTTCTCCATCGTCACCTCAAAGTTCCCCGGATACCAGGAGTTCATCAACATCCTAAAAACTACCGTAGACAACAGGTAGGATCAACTGTTATCCTCCAACCTTTTTTTTTGTTGTTGTTATCGGATCCATTGTCACCTCATAATTCCCGCCATAACTTTCCCTGCTGTCTCCCTATAGGCTGTCTCCCTTGCTACTTTCCAACTGTTTGAATAAACAAATAAAACTGTAAAGGTGTGTTGACTGCCCACACTCCTTTAAAAAGAAAAAAAAAATCTCAGATACCAGGAGTTCATCAACACAGTAAGAACCGCTGCAGATTATGTTAGCAGTAGCAGTAGGCTTAGTAGTAGCCTAGTAGTAGAAGTAGCAGTAGTATCAGTAGCAGTAGTAGTAGTAGTAGTAGTAGTAGTAGCTAGTAGCAGTAGTAGTAGTAGTAGTATGGTAGTAGTAGTAGTAGTAGTAGTAGTATAGTAGTAGTAGTAGTAGTATAGTAGTAGTAGTAGTAGTAGTAGTAGTAGTAGTAGTATGGTAGTAGTAGTAGTAGTAATAGTATAGTAGTAGTAGTAGTAGTATGGTAGTAGTAGTAGTAGTAGTAGTATAGTAGTAGTAGTAGTAGTATGGTAGTAGTAGTAGTAGTAGTAGTATAGTAGTAGTAGTAGTAGTATAGTAGTAGTAGTAGTATAGTAGTAGTAGTAGTAGTAGCAGTAGTAGTAGTAGTAGTAGTAGTAGTATGGTAGTAGTAGTAGTAGTAGTAGTATAGTAGTAGTAGTAGTAGTATGGTAGTAGTATAGTAGTAGTAGTAGTAGTAGTAGTAGTAGTATAGTAGTAGTAGTAGTAGTATAGTAGTAGTAGTAGTAGTAGTAGTAGTAGTAGTAGTATGGTAGTAGTAGTAGTAGTAATAGTATAGTAGTAGTAGTAGTAGTATGGTAGTAGTAGTAGTAGTAGTAGTATAGTAGTAGTAGTAGTAGTATGGTAGTAGTAGTAGTAGTAGTAGTATAGTAGTAGTAGTAGTAGTATAGTAGTAGTAGTAGTATAGTAGTAGTAGTAGTAGTAGCAGTAGTAGTAGTAGTAGTAGTAGTAGTATGGTAGTAGTAGTAGTAGTAGTAGTATAGTAGTAGTAGTAGTAGTATGGTAGTAGTATAGTAGTAGTAGTAGTAGTAGTAGTAGTAGTATAGTAGTAGTAGTAGTAGTAGTATAGTAGTAGTAGTAGTAGTAGTAGTAGCAGTAGTATGGTAGTAGTAGTAGTAGTAGTAGTAGTAGTGGTAGTAGCAGTAGTAGTAGTAGTAGTATGGTAGTAGTAGTAGTAGTAGTAGTAGTAGTAGTAGTAGTAGCAGTAGTAGTAGTAGTAGTATGGTAGTAGTAGTAGTAGTAGTAGTAGTAGCAGTAGTAGCCTAGAAGTAGCAGTAGTAGTAGCAGTAGTAGCCAGTAGCAGTAGTAGTAGTATGGTAGTAGTAGTAGTAGTAGTAGTAGTAGCAGTAGTAGCCAGTAGCAGTAGTAGTAGTATGGTAGTAGTAGTAGTAGTAGCAGTAGTAGCCAGTAGCAGTAGTAGTAGTAGTAGTAGTAGTAGTAGTAGTAGTGGTAGTAGTAGTAGTAGTAGTAGTAGCAGTAGTAGTAGTAGTAGTAGTATGGTAGTAGTAGTAGTAGTAGTAGTAGTAGTAGTAGTAGTAGTAGTAGTATGGTAGTAGTAGTAGTAGTAGTAGCAGTAGTAGTAGTAGTAGTAGTAGTAGTAGTAGTATGGTAGTAGTAGTAGTAGTAGTAGTAGTAGTAGTAGTAGTAGTAGCAGTAGTAGCCTAGAAGTAGCAGTAGTAGTTTTAGTAGCAGTAGCAGTAGTAGTAGTAGTAGCTAATAGCAGTTGTAGTAGTAGTAATAGTAGTAGTAGTAGTAGTAGTAAAAAAAAATGTATTCATTCATTATCATTTTAGTCACTTATAATTTAATAACTTGGCATGAAAATGGTCAAACTTAAAGATACTGAATATTGGCACAAAATATTGCCAATCTGCAGCTTCAAGCCAAAAAAGATGGTTCATTTTCTCCATTGTCACCTCTTCGTTCCCTGGATGCCAGCAGTTCATACTGAGAAATACCGTAGTTATCAGGTAGGCATGCTTCTACGCACTTAGTTTGGGCTGTTCTCAGGCTCACATTCTCCCATTTCACACAATCTCCTCCATTATCACCTCATATTTCCCCAGAGAATAGCTAAGTTTACTTTCTTTAAAGAGCTACTCCATACTGAGTTTTAGCCTTGTATTTTTCATCTTTTCCACTGATACTTCAAAGTCACTCGGCTAAAAAGATTTCATCAGCATACTTTTAAATTAAATTAGATGATGGGTAGGTTTACTCCGCCTTCGGTTTGGCTGTTATCCGCCCTCTTATTCATGTTGAGCGATGCTATAGCTCTCCAGACAGAAAAAACACACTCAAGAGAGCAGCAGGCCATAATTTACAGAAAAAAATGTCAAGTTAATGATACATGTTCAGCAATGTCGAGATTCTGGCCAGGGTTAATGATATATTGAAACCCGGCTGAAGTTTTCATTTGCAGTTACTCTTTGTTTATGTCAAGCCCAACTGGCAAACACGGGTTCAGAAACTTTTTGCCACTGCTGAATCTGTCAGTCTTTGGTTAAAATGGATAAATTGTTTTAATTACAAGTAGAGAGACAACAGGCAGGAGTTTCTTTTCAGATTTATGGATAAAAAACACAACTCTAAGGTACTGATACAGCACAAATATCTGAATTCTTCAACATCCCCAAAAACACTGTGAGCTTCCAAAAAGTCCGGACAGTCACACTTTTTTAAATTATTCATGTTTTTACGTTGCGCTCTCATAGCTTCGGATGGGACGTCATGGGACATTAAGACTTTTTGACTGCATGCGGAAAAAAATGACTACTTTATTGAAAATAATCTTAATCTGCCCAAATACTTTTGGCATCCTGAACTGGGGGACCGTGTAGAAAAAGGGCTGAAATGGCTGGAAATAACCTCAAATTAAAGCTGACAGTGTGCAGTTTAACCTCATATTAACTGCCCCATTTCGCACACTAAGTAATAAGATTACAGAGCCAAAATATCAAAAAAATGGGTCACTGTCAAAATACTTTGGAGAGCGGAGCGTAAGTGAGCAGGTTACTCAATTCACTTGGCAGCGAGTAACAATTTCCCCTCCCCCTTTTTTCCTGTCTTTGTGAGCTGGGACTAAAAGAGTGTATGTAGTGGTGGATGATGTATTTATCACTTCTCTATCATACATGATCATTGTATAGTCACAGGAATATTGTTAGAGCACTGTGGCACTGTGCATTGCTTACTGTTGCTTAATGGTGATCTAGGAATTGAAGCTCATTTCTAGGGTTTAACGCAAAATAAAATATCTTTGTCAGGCCAAGTTAACCTCTGTCTTTATGAAAAAATAGCTATAACCATTTGGATTTTATAGCAAGAAAGTCATTTTGTGTGTTTTCCATTGCAGGTTTATTTCAATTCAAGTCCTCTTTTCAATCTTTGAAATAACAGTTACTTGTCTTTTACAGCAGCACTTAACGTTACTTGGCATATTAAAGTTACTGGCCCAGTAAATGAAAGTTACTAGTGAAGAGGAAGAAACAAGAGTACAAGCATACAGTTTGCTAGTACAGAAGACTGTCATGAGCCATAATGCAACTCACATATGTGGGCAGAGGAATTGTTTACATGAGAGTTTATAGGATAATCTGTTTTTGAGCCAGACAAATAAAATCAATCTGTCAATCAATCATAACAGAAAACTCCTAGAAGTTTTACCTTTGTTATTATGAAGTGGTACAAAAAAAGTAATTTTTGTTGTTGGCCAGTTACCATCTTATGACTCTTACCCTTCAAACGCGATGCTGACTTAAATCTAAGAACAAGTGAAACATGGCGTCCCTCACAAATAATGCAGGACCCCTGGGCCAATCGGTAACAAGTAAACAAAGCAGAGCACTGATACGCATCATTCCCCGAAGTTTCATCAAAATCCGATAACTCGCATCTGAGATATTGTACGTGACGGACCGCCGAACAGACAGACAGAGGGACGGATACATGGAGCGATCCATATGCCTCTCATCATGGGGGACAATAATGGCCTATCATTTGTCAAACAAGAAATCATAACATCCATTACCCGCAGTTACCTATTGTCAATTTCCCATATCACTTTTTCAATGACTGATTCTTTGGCAGACGGTTCTAATACCAGTCAACTTCCATTATTCACAGCAGAAAATCTGAGCGTTCCACTCAGACAGCAGACAAAGACAGCAAAGAAAGCAGTTTTTTGCAGCGCCTACATTCGACTTGACCATGAAAACCTACTTTCTTTTGCTTTTCGTATATATTTTTTTTTCTGAATCGATTGTTATAAGATCATGATTCAAGTGGTAACTAGTTGGTTTGGTTCCAAGCTTAAAACTCTTTGCATTGGGGGTGTTCTTGAAAAGTCTATGGAGAAAATGAATGGGGAATGTACTTCCTGAACTAACCCTGATTTGGGGTGTTACATTCTCCCATCATGGTTCCCTGCTTCTCTCTCTCTCTCTCTCTCTCTCTCTGTATCTTGTGTCTCAAGTTTTACCATCTGGGACTTGTAGAGCATCATCAGGTCGGACAGGGAAGAAGAGGACAGCGAGTCCCAAATCACTCTCATGTTACACTACAAGTATATTGTCAGATTCTTGGTGAACAACAACGGCTCCTCTCTCTTTTCCCCACTGTCTGTCACACTCTCTAACCCTCACTCTCCCCCCTGTGTGTGTGTGTGTGTGTGTGTGTGTGCATATGTGTGTGTGTGTGTGTGTGTGTGTGTGTGTGCTACCGATTTGTATCATATTATATTCTTTAATTACTAATTTAACCGCTGTTCCTTCCATTTCCCTTGCTCTTTAGCTTTGTGTACTGGGACCTGCTGTATATTATCACTCTGGACATGGTGGAAGAGGGCAGCCGCTCCCGTAGGATGCTAAAGACACTCTGGAAATGCATTATCTTTTTTTTTACAGCGGTTAATCAGCTACTCTTTTCTCTCCCATTTGCTCTTCAGTCTCTTCACTTTAGCGAGCTGGGATCGACAGAACTTCCTCACACAGGACTAGATTAAAAATTTGTATCGGAATTATACGGATCCATGCTCACAGTAGTTTTGAGCATGAAATTGTTAACATTTCATAGAGCAAAGCTTGCTTATATAAACATCTAGCTTCCGTTACATGATCGTAGAGGTATAGGATATGAATGAGCTCAATTTTTGGTCCGAAAGCGCAGATAGATCCTTTTAACTCTAGGGTCACATGTTGATAACAGCACTATTTCTTGATATTGGTGTTACTAATTAGTCCACTGGTTTTAGCCTATTAACATTAAAATTATCCTCCTTGTCCCTGTTTTACTTTTGTGGGCCAGAACCTGCTGAGCATCACCATACAGGACGAGCTTCGAAATTTGCATTCATTTTAGTAGGGATGGGACGATATATCAAGATTCAATATATCGCAATCCAAAAATGAGACAATGGGTATCGTGGGGCAGAAAAATGAATCGCGATATTAGCTCCATTTTGTGCTGTAGTAATCACAATTGAGACGCTTGACCATCACAATTTCACAAGCTCTCCATCTAAATTATATTATTTGCGTTTTGTAATGACATTTTTAAATTGTTGTTTACATTCTAACAAGCCAAAACCATTGCTAGAAAGATTTGTGGCTCAGAAATAAACATAATTCTTCTCTACTTTGTTGTCATTGAACTTTTGTTTATTACATCATATCGTGGATGTATCGAATCGTGAACCCTGTACCACGTATCATATTGTGATATAAGCATATCGTCCCATCCCTACCATTTAGTGTTAATGCAGTGTTTCCCCTGACCACAGGCACTACCTGAGACCTATTAACATTAAACTTAACTTAACAATGATATTAATTATAATGGATATGGTCTATTACTGAAGCATTAACATTCCCCTCCTGTCCCCGCTCTCCTCGTTTCAGTTTTGTGGGCTGGGACCTGCAGAACATCATCACCCTGGACGCGGTGGAGGAGGACAGCCGCTCTCAGATCATGCTGAAGAAGGTCCAGTCGCCCGTGGTCCTGCTCTACTGCTCCAAGGACGAGGCGGTGTACATCCTGGAGGAGGCGCGCTCGCTGGGCCTCACCGGCTTCGGCTACATCTGGATCGTGCCCTCCCTCACCACGGGCAACCCGGAGATCACGCCCGAGGAGTTCCCGTCGGGCATGATCTCGGTGTCGTACGACGACTGGGACTACCCGCTGGAGGCGCGCGTCCGCGACGGCCTGGGCATCATCACGTCGGCGGCGGCGGCCATGCTGGAGGAGTATGGCGACATCCCCGAGGCCAAGACGTCCTGCTACGGCCAGATGGAGAAGACGACCAAGCTGCCGCCCAGCGCCCTCCACAAGTAAGTGGGAAGTGTGTGTGTGTGTGTGTCAAGGAGGATGTGTGATGAGCTGAGAGTTGAGATGTGTGTGTAAGTCAAATGCGTCTTTTAAGATGTGTGTGTGTGTGTGAGTTTGTGCGAGAGAAAGATAGAATATTCATGAGGCGCTGTGTTTTTATATGACATCTAAGAAAGCAGCGGTGCTATATGTACATGTATGTGTGTGTGTGTGTGTGTGTGTGTGTGAGAAGCAAGTGCACGGGTGTTTGTTTTCACCCTTCTCCTCATGTAATTAGAGACTTCCACCAAGTTTACCAAGTCTGACTTATATAGGGAAAGGGATCCAGATTCGAGAAAGGCAGAATTAATGGATGAAAGAACAGAGAGAGGTGATCGAGAGGGAGAGACGAGAGAATAGAGGAAGTGTGGGAGTAAGAGAGAGAGAGAGAGAGAGAGAGGTGACGACTGAACGGCAGACGGGGGAAAGGAGTTTGTGAATTAGGGAAGAAAAACGGAGACTGGGTGAGCAGCGGGAAGCCGCTACAAACGAGTGCTCTCCAGAATGGGAGAGCTCCTTGATGAGTCCTTCTGTGCCTCTCCTCGGTTTATTCCTCTATCGCTCGTTCGCTCCGTCCCGCTCTCCTTCTCATCTCGCCTTCACTCGCTCCCCGGCGGCCGGTGGGAGATGTTGCAGGTCTTGCCAGCTCTGTCTGGCGATCCATCTGGCAGAGCGGGGAGAGACACACAACCTGGGTTTCCATCCAAGATTTTTTTTTTTTTTTTGCGAATTACAATGTATTGAATTCAAAAACTTACATGGAAAGAGCAAAATTTGATGAAAAATGTTCTCAATATTGTACAGATTTTTTTGTTTTTTTCTGTCAATAAAGAAATTCTGCAATAAATACCGATGGATTCGTCAAATAAATAATGATGTGGGCTTGGCATGAGCGGCCAGACAAATGGTTCACCCTCATTGCCCAGCAGTTGAAAAGTGGGCGGGACGTCCTGGAATGTCGTCTGCTCAACAGTCAAGGTGCATGAAGTAGAAAAAGCGAGGAGGGAAGAATAAATTCCGCTACTCTTGGGAGCTAATGGAAGTTTGATGCTGTCTCAGAACTGTCTTTAATGGTCTGTGTGCAAACCGCCTCCCAGAATGTAATTGGTCATTCGCTGGCGCATTAGCGAAAGAGCATTTCTTTGTTTTTGTCTCCGGATGAAGGCTTGAAATATGGCCAAAACAGATAACATTAAAGAGCAATAACAATACCCAATAAAATACGTATTTTTTCCCCATTTTTCTATATATCTTTTTGACATTCAGGAAGCCTATTTATTCGCTTCAACCCAGCTGATGGAAATGCACCTAATTCACGACTTATTTTTTTGCGACTTGTCAAAAGTTTGTGTACAATTCACTTCAGAGCCGGATGGAGAGATTTGTGTGTGATGAGGTGTGTGTGTGTGTGTGTGTGTGTGTGTGTGTGTGTGTGGGGGGGGGGGGGGTCAGAGAGTGAAACAGATAAAGAGATAGGGAGACACAGAAACAGACAGAAAGTGAGACAGAGTGAGCTGCATCAAGACACACAGATACACAGAGTGAGACAGAACACTGTTTTTGGGCTTTGTTTAGCACAGGCAAAAAGATTTTAGTCCCAGTTAACCTCTCCCATATTACTTTAGGAAGTCAAGGTGAAAAACCCACATCATAGTTTCATAGTGGTTGGCTCTCAGCAGCTGGATCTAGAAAATTTCACTGGCATGAAAAATTTTATTAGTTAATTAGTCAAGGAATCTGCCAGGAACTTTCTAATTTTTGGAATTAGAATTTGGAAACTATTCTATATATAAAAATTGAGGCGCTTTGTTTAAAGGTAACGTTCTCTTCTTGTATCATATGTCTGATTTCATATATTAATAATCAAATCCTACATGTGGTATATTTTACAGCCTTTTAGAATAGCCATCATATACCTTATGTATCATAATGCACCTGATATTTTGTTTCCCAACGTCCTTTTACACCAAACACAGTCAAATGAACTCCTTCCCAGCATGCTCTGCTGTCCAAGGTGGTTACCTAGGTGATAAGTGATGATATATTAATGATAAAACTCTCCTCAGTAAATGTAACAGATTCATAAATCCTTCAAGCACCATATCTACGATCATACAGCTCTCATTTTGTTAGGAAACAGATACACCAAACAGCGATACCAAATACCCAGAGCCAGCTGACTTCATTCCCAGCATGCTCTGCTGCCCGAGGCTGTTACCCAGGTGATGAGCGGCCGCAGATGGCTCTGTTGCGGGTGAGAGCGCTCAGCCAATAGGGATTGAGGGCCAGTACACGAGGAAACACGATTGGTCAAGGCTAGGTCGGGGCAAGGGGCCAGTCTGGGTTGTTAGATCATCAACGGTTGTCAGGGGAGATAAGAGGACACGGCCAAAAAACAGACACACACACACACACGCATAGATGCATAGACACACACATACAGCCAGATGGGCACACTTGCATGCACAAACAGGCGAGAAGACTCTAAAGACGCTGTACACACACACACACACAAATGTAGAGCATCCATGTCACACATTGCCATATTTACAGTGGCACTAGAGCCTTTTATCTTGAAAGATGCCGCAGTTCTTTCTTTCTCTTTCTTCTGTGTGTCCGCTGCCTTGTAAACACAGACGACACCATCAACAGCATTATCTCACAGGCTTCCAGCAAAACATCCAGTTCAAAGTTAACATTTGTTTGGGATTGTGCAGCGCTATTGAACGCCTCTCAGACTCGCCCGCGATTTGTCAGAACAATTTCGACGGAGGCCGCTTCTTCCCCTTCAGCAAAGCAAAAGCATGCAACAGCAGGGCAAACTTCATTCCGATGAAAAGCACGACAAGAGAGGCTGAAATCATAGAGAAAGAGCTTCTCCGGCGGCTTGCAGTGCGGCCGCTCTTTAACTTTTCGCTCACTCACTCGGCTCGAGACGGCTGTGACAGTAAATATACTGCGACACGTCCAAGATGAATGTGTTTTCCACAGGAATAGAAAAATAAAATTAAATAAAAAGAGAGGAGATGAATGACCAACTAAGAGCGCTGGCCAGTGCAGCAATCAGGCCGAGTGACAAATTCGGCTCTCAGTGAAATGTGGTGTGTGTGTGTGTGTGTGTGCGTGTGTGTGTGTGTGACAGAAACAAGAGAAATATCCTCCCATAAGAGAATGTTCTGCCATGACAGATTTACAGTGTACTACTCACCTTACTGTGGTGAACAGCGAGCCTTAACTGACTTTAGCACTTATTTATCAAAGCGTGTGTGTGCCGCTCACGCACGCGCGTGTGTGTGTGTGTGTGTGTGTGAGTAAAAGGCGTGGTGGTTGTAGTTTGTTCTGACAGGTAATTTCAGTTTCTAGCCCTGAAATACGACAGTGAAAACTCAGTTAGGAGCTACTACACACACACGCGCGCGCACACACACACACACACACACACACACTCGTGGAGTCCTGGGGGTAGCCGTCACCTATGCTGTGTACAGCCATTAACTTACACATTACACAAGGAGAGAAAGAATTACTTTATATGTGTAGAAAACACACAGGAATCCATAGAGATTCATGACAAAGAGAGTCTAGTTACACACACACACACACACACACACACACACACACAATCTGCTGACATATGCTGACAGATGTGATACAATGTGATAAGATGCAATTATCTAATAAGTATAATAATAGATACCAGATACTTATTTGAATGTATTTATGTTATTTCCCCCAAGACTTAGCCATATTCCCCTTTACACAATGCAAACAATGATGTCCCAGTGTCCCAACGTGCCTGTCACTCAACGACTCATAAATATTACATTACCATACCGCATAACGGCTCGCAACCTGTGAGCGCTTGTGTGTGTGCAAGTGCATGTGTGTATAAGTGTGTTTGTATTTAGTATTCCATCGCCATACCTTCACTACCGCTTGCAATCCTCCTGTGACTTGTGACAAATGTCTTTACACAGGTGATCGCACACAGAATAGTATATGGGACTAGATGGGGATTATTCAAATTCATGAGTTATAGACATGCACACACTCTCCTATGGAATGCTTTGTGCATGAATTAAACTAGTGTGTGTGTGGCTGTGTGTGTGTGTGAGAGAGCCTGTGCTGAAGCGCTGCTGCCGGGTGAAAACCTTGTATCTCCAGTTTTGGTGATTTTCAGACTTTTACAAGTTGAAGGGTTACATGCTCTTTTATGGGAAAATGAGAAAATTCTATATTCTACTTTAGGTCTATTAAACCTTTTCAGAATCAATTACATGAACTAAAATTTGCTTAAAAAAAAAAAAAAAAAAAAGATACAAGGTTTTCAGCCGACAACAGTGAAAAGAGTGTGAGTGTCAGGGAGAAGATAAAAGGCAAAGAGAGAGAAAGAGAGAAAGAAAAAGAAAGTAAGAGAAAGGATGAATACACCCTATACAGGGAGTTGGATTGCCATACAGTTGCTAATGTTGCTAATACATAATGTGTGTGTGTGTGTGTGTGGGGGGGGGGGGGGGGGGGGGGGGGACACGTACCATCATAAAAAATCACTAAATCATTATCCCCCCCTAGTCTCTCTTATCACCTTAAGTGTTTGCTGTGGCCCACCTTGAGGGTGACATCAATCTGTCTGAGAGAGGGACTGAATCCATTTTTAATCAGCAGATATATGACTGCTATTAAACAAGTTTTCATTTGAACGGGGTACAGTGATGTAGAGAGATACCACGCAGCCAGTGAGTGAAGGTATTTATCTATCATCTTAATTCATAATGTTGACTCGGCATCGTAAGATGAATGTGAAGCAAAAGCGCGTACTTTATGATTCTTGACTGACCTCCACTTTGATTTATGCTAAAACAACTACAAACTATTAGTTCACTGCCCTAATGTGACTCTATAGTTGCCTCCCGCATTGTTGCCTTATCTTATACTGGGTCCTGCTAACAATAGACAGGATGGAGGAGAGAGTAAGAGGTGAGGAGAGAAAGGGAGAGAGGGGAAGGAAAGAAGGGGAGGAGTCTGTCTGTAGCTGCGTTCGGAATGGTTGACTCGTTCACTCCCTATTCCCTATGGAGTGTTTGTCCTATAGTGAACTATATGGGCAAAGTTTCAGACACTACATTAAACATCATTGCTTCAAAAAAAATGTGCGAATGTTCATGTGACCCACCCAGCATCTCCTAAACAAACCAAGCACTCATGATCGCGTTTTGAAATATACTCAGGTAGTCGATTTTGTGAAGTTTTGAACATTACATTACAAATAAGTTGTCAAAATTCTAATCATGTGCAAGTGTGTTTATGTCAACTAAGGTGCTGTCTCCTAATACTAGCAAGCTGTTTTGGTTTGGCAAACAATGAGCTCGTAAGCTAACGTTAGCTAGCTCACAAGCTAGCGACTAGCATAAGCTTTACCTCCTGTATCGGTTTATGTATACATAAGAGACGGCTACTTACATTTGTAAACGAACTTGCCGTCTTCTGCCATCTTGACTCTTCTTCTTCGGTAAGACACGGTCGTATTGCATTGTGGTATACAGGAGAAATTGTAGGGTACATCGTATGTTCGCTACAGTTTGCAGTGCATTATGGGTATTTTATAGTGAACTATATAGTGAATCAAATTAACCGTTGAGAATTCGGACAAAATGGCAGACAAACTATATAGTGCACTATTTCTGAACGGTTCCAAACAGAGCTTCTCTCTCTCTCTCTCTCTCTCTCTCTCTCTCTCTCTCTCTCTCTCAAACACACACATCAGCGCTGCACAATTAATCAGGAGGAAATACAAATTCAGTCACAATATTACCTACCGCAATCCCCAGCACACAAGGAGTGTATTAATTTTTCATCAGAGGGGAGGACAGGTGCTCTGCTGTAGTGCATAATTCCTTGGCCCACGAATCGAATTGCATATTGGAGAAACCCTTTATGATATCCAAAATTAGGATCCCAAGCCAATCCCCCACATCAATCCCATTTTGTTCAGCAGAAGAAGAACGTGTTGAAGTAACCGTGTAGACGTGTGTTGCAATTCATGTTGGGATTGCAAGCTTGGAGAAGACAAAATGTGATTCTTCGTATTAGTGTTGTACAGGCCAAGCTGACACAGAAATTTGGCACACACACACACACACACACACGCAAGCACACGCACACAGTAGGGAGAACAGGAGGGGCAGAGACACTGCAAGGCTTGCATCTAGTTCACCTTACAGTCATCAGTCATTCAGCACTTAACACATGCCACCTGAGGCTGTGTGTGTGTGCGTGTGTGTGTGTGTGTGTGTGCGCGCGTGTGTGCGTGTATGTGTGTGTGTGTGTGTGTTTTCCGATGACTATCCCACCCTTGGGTCCTCTTAAAAGACTTAAATCAGCACTGATAGCACAAATATACACAAAGCTTTTTTGTGTGTGTGTGTGTGTGTGTGTGTGTGTGCGTGTACGTGCATGCACGCGCACCATAGATCACTGATGCTCTGACGGTATACATCACTGCTTTGACTGGTCCTTGTCTTGACGAAGGATAAATGGCTCTATCCTCAAGACACACACACACACACACACACACACACACACAGTATTACAAAGTGCATCTTAGCACCTTTGTGGAGACCTCAGCTTGTCCCTCTAGTGGAACCCTGACAGAAATAATGCAGACACTTTGATGATGAGACACTGATGTTAGCCTGCTGTGGGGATTGAACCTGAGACCATCCGGTTACGGGACGCTCCCTCTAACTCCGCCGCCCCGCCTTCGCTTCCCCCGAAGTCTTGCATTAACGATTCTCTGCGTGAGCTTGTTTGCATGCACCTGTGTGTGTGTGTTTGTGTGTGTGCATGTGTTCTTGTGTATCTCTTCGTGCGCACGCCGTCATGCATGCATAAGCGGGCGAGTTGCAAACATGAACACTGTGAATAGCTAAAGAGCGACGGCAGTGATTAAATCACTTAAAGGTGCGACGTGCCGCATTTAGCATCAATAAATCAGTACCACATTAATTTTAAGACAGTGGTATAATTACCATAAACAAATGAGGCCGTTGTGGAGAAGACTGGCAGCCTCTAATGTCCTCTACACTGCAGTTTGTATTGTGTGCCACCCGGTTGGATTTTTGTGGGAAATGCTGGATTGCTTTACGGCACAAAACAGGAAGAGGGCGCTGTTCTTCCAGAGCAAACTGAGCTAAAGCTTTCAGTTTCTCACAATGGCAGATGGTGGAAGGAGCGAAAGGAAGATGGAAAAATCACTTCCAACGTGTTTATCCTCTTCAGTAAAGCGACAGGAACCAATGGGGTTTATGGGAAATGTGGTCTTACAGTAAGTTTGAGGAACACTAGAGCTAACAATACCGCTTGCGCGAGATAGAGACTAAAAATTGCCTTGACCATGGTCTTACTTGTTTAAGGTAATTGTACCAATATCATCATTAATTTTACAATGATATATTGATGTTTACAAATGCCACACATAGCACCTTTAAAATGATCTTAGATATAGACCTTTTTATGCATAACCAAACATATTCTCCTAAAGGAAACTGGATTCTGCCAGTAATGTGAATGGGAGTTATGTGTCTAAAACTGAAATCCTTTAAAATAAAAGAAAATGGAAAATGATAAATCAGGAGAGACTGTAACATAATATATCTGGATATGATATCAGTGGTTGTGATAACGTCTCTGGTATTAACACCTAACATTGTTCATTTATGTTTTTCCTCATTGCGTGCTGCGTGATGCATCTGTTGTGCTGCAGAGAAACAGGAAAAAAAAAAACACAGGGAGAGAGAAAGTATGTTGTGTTGATATGGCACTTGCTGCTGTAATGCAGTGTGTGTGAGTGTGTGAGTGTGTGTGTGTGTGTTCGTATTTCCCTGCTGCAGTGTTATGTGTAGCGCTGGTTAACTCTGGTGCAATGCCCTCCCCTCCACCCCCCTTCAAAAGAAGAGGAGTGGAGAAAAAAAAACCCAAAAAAACACCTTAGATATTTTTATCCTAACTCTGCCGAGGCGGAGTCCTCTTCTTTCTCTCTCTCCGCACTTTCCCTTCTCTCTCTTCCATCCGTCTCTCTGCGCTGTCCAATCTCTCTTTTTATCTCATCTTTATTCTGTCTCTCTCGCTTTCGTTTTTTTCTTTTCTCCCCCGTTGCTCCCTCTCCTCCTCCTCCTCGCCTCCTCTGCTCCCTCTCCTCCTCCTCCCTAATGAATAGAGAGATTACTGATATAATGGAGGCTAGAAAGCGGGAGAAATTGGATCGCTTTACTATGAGCTCAGTGCTACAGGGGAGAGGAAACATTACATGGAGAATTGTCGAGGTGGGGGAAAGTAATCGTCTGGGTGTGTGTGTGTGTGTGTGTCTGTGTGTGTGTCTGTGTGTGTGTGCGTGCATGCGCATAAAGGGACGTGCGTTCAGGGTTGTTTGGGGTCATCTGCCAGCGTACACTCCAGTCTGTGTCCGTATCCTAGCAACGCCCTATCAGCTCCACCTGTTCGATGGGCGTCGGCCCAAACACACACACACACACACACACCTACACACACACCTACACACACACACACACACGCAATCTGCCGTCCTGTCTGCATCCTGTCCGCACACACACAAAAAAGTGCCAGCACACACATATTTGTGTTACTATACTTTAAGGATGTTACCTTTATTACTGATTTACATTTATCATTTATCAGTATTATTTATGTATTATCTTTATTATTTATTGCCTATTATACTAAGTCATTGTTATACTTAATTGCTATACTTAAACTTAACTATAACCCTAACCCCTAAAATGGCCCCTTTCCAAAACATACACTGACACAGTGTCCTCACTTTTTTTCCTCAACTAACCTTGTGAGGACATTTGGTTTTCATAGGGATGGGACAACAAAGGGGGCACAAATACACACACACCCACACACACACACACACAAGCACAAACAGCCATATGTACTTAAACAGTACACGGCAATCATAATGAATATAATGACATTAAGGGAATAGACTATCTTCACATTGGTGCCTATTTTTTCATTTTACCTGTTTGGAAAAAGGAAGTCTGGGGTTCAATTGAATTTAATTGTATGAATCTCAGAGAAGATATAAATCTAAGACTTTTAAGCTGCACTAGGCAGGATTTTTATGTATAAACGTACCCGCCTAAATCACAAAGTGGGGCTGCAATAGAGAAGAGCACTCTATCTCTTCCCCCCAATTGAGACGCCACAGATTCGCCCTATTTGCCCAAATGAAATCCTGGTGTCGGGTTTTGGTCACTGGCAGGAACTCTTCTCCACACACAATCGAAATTTAAGAGCAAAGTGTCTCCTAAGCATCAGCAAGCGAGTGAGCACTCCATCGAGAGAAACCTGAACTCACCAACGATGGCAGAAGCTCTTCACCACCTCCATCCCCAGAAGAATGCATTGATTTTACTGATGTCGCCTTACAGGACTTCTGGGATTTGAAGTCTTCGCACTTCAGACAGTTACCGCCCGCTGCAATTTGCCAATGTGCGAAGTTGCCTTTTGCACTTGAAGTGTCCACCAAATGTAACTTTACTCAGTATGAGGAGCTAATAGAGGGTCTAGTGGACCGCTCAGCCTCCTAACACCTGGTGTTCGAGACTGTTTGAGTTCCACATTCGCTTATGAGAACGCACAGATTGAGTCGACACATGGATAAGTGGGCTGAAGCGTACAGTTACCTCACAGAAACCTGTCTTGTCGGACAGTCGGCAGCAATAAATGTAACTTTTTTTAAATAAATAAATAATATAAATTCAAATATAGACCGTGAGTGGTGTATTTGATATTGCCACATTGTATCAGCTGCCATATTTCCATTGCTCTCATCTTGTTCAGGTCCTGATTTTGGAGCACTGTCAAAGCTCTGCAGCATCATATCTAGTTATTCTAGCACTCACTAGGGACGGATTCAATGTCAGTGTAGTCTAAGTGTAGTGTAGGTGGTATATAAGCCAGCAGGGTCAACTGCCCATTTAGTTATGATTGTTGGTCATCAGAGGTGGGGACTTGAGTCACATGACTTGGACTCGAGTCAGACTTGAGTCACAATTGTAATTGCTTGAGAATTGACTTGATGGATGAAGAGAAGATGAAGAGAGATTTAAAGTGATATTGCATTGAAAAGTCCTAGATATTTAGTTTTCTTTAAGATATTAAATTGATACTGGACTCTTGATTTTTTCTGACTTGACTTGGTGTTCTACATTTAGACTTGAGACTTGACATTAATGCCATGGACTTGACTTGGACTTGACTTGGTGGTCTGCATTTAGACTTGGGACTTGACTTGAGACTTGTGCCTCAAGACTTAAGACTGACTTGCGACTTGAACAAAGTTGACTCGGTCACACCTCTGTTGGTAATATTTGGCTCCTTGAGGGGGCTGATTTCAACTCGGCATCAGGCTGCTGGTTGGAAATTATTGGGTAAGATGATATGGGATTAAGGTGAATGCAAGTTGAAGTGTAAGAGCAGTGGTGTAGTGTAGACCTGATCACTGCTGAGAGGAGATACAGAGATAGATGCTTCTAGGAGACCAGAATCTACAGTTGAGCCTTTGGGAGACCTATTTCAACAGGAAATGTGTGACACGTGTTGCCCAATCGGTAATCCCACTGACATACTCTCACCCGCCCCTCTATCTTTCAACATCCAGCACATGTTTCTACATAGTTACATCATAGTTACTGCAGATGCTCCATATTGGTGCTGTAAATGCTATTTACTTTGCCCGTGAGCAAGAATGGAGAGCAAAATCTACTGGAAATAGGAGGGAAGGAAGAGTGAAGGCTTCCACTGTGTGTGTTCATGTGTGTGTGTGTGTGTGTGTGTGTGTGTGTGTGTGTATTTGTGTGTGTGTGTGTGCATCTTTTCCAGATAAATGGTTGCACAGCGCAGAATGGGCTGCTGTCTAAAAGAGCAGCCTAGGCATTGGTATTGATTCCAACACTTCTTTCTCTGCTGTAGTCTCCCATAATTGGGTTCAGCGCTGCATCCCGTGTGTGTGTGCGAGTGTGTGTGTGTGTGTGGTATATTTGAGTGTGTGTGCATGTGTGAGTTTGTGCATGTGTAAAAGTTCTGTCTGTGTGTGTGTTTATCCTAGTGTGTGTCTGTGTGTGTGTGTGTGCGTGTGCGTGTCTTTTAAGGGGATATCGATCCAAGCCCCTCCTCTTGGAGGTTGTTGACACCTGCAGAGACGATCTATCTTCCAATCAAATGGCTTAATACTCCTCACCTGGTTGCTTGTGGGCCAATCAGATTATTTTAATCACAAAGCCCACTCAATCCCCTTATCTCGCTCTGATTTCATCAGAGTATTGAGTGTTTGTGCGCGTGTGTGCGTGTGTGTGTGCGTGCGTGTCCATGCACATTTCTCACTAATTTTCACCAACAGCAATTTGACAGGGACATGCTGGTACTGTGAAATGTCACCACACACACACACACACACGCACACACACACACACACACACACACACACATAAACAGCCTTTTTTACTTGTCTATTCTTATCTCTTTTGCCATCTGTGTGACTATGTATCATCAGTGGTCTAGGCTGCTGGTGTGTTTGTGTGCGTATGTGTGTAAAAGTGTATGCATATAATCATCATCATCATCATCATCATCACCATCATCATTATCATCAACATAGTTATGAGCATAATAATAATATGCAAGTTCAACTAATTGAGTAATCAAGTGGCATTCACTGCTCAGCAAAATATGCATTGATATACATTATGTGCTATCATTAAAGCTGCACTAGGCAAGATATTTAGATAAAAAATACACTCGTCTTATGAACCTAACTCAAATTGAACTAGATTGGTTATGCAACAGAGATGAGTGTCATGTCCCCCTTAATTGATTCCCCCAAGTTGTCCAAATTGTTTTTATTATCATTTTGGTGTCAGGTGCGGACACTGGCGGGAAATCTTCTCTGCCCCCGGGAAGAGATGAATCGAAACTTAAGGGCGAAATATCAAACTGTCTCCTAAACAATGGCAAGCCAGTGCTGGACTCACCTTCTCCCCCACCAGCCACTAAAAAGAAGCCACTTGGGGGCACCAGTGTGAAAAATTGCCTAGTGCAGCTTTAACTATGTGAATATGTACTGTAGCATTAAAGTTCAGCAGTGACATGCAGACAGACAACCAGACAGACAGACATACAGGCAGAAAGAGAGATTGTTTTGGAGAGAAATAGAAGAAAAGTAGAAGAGGAAGAGAGGAAGAGCTGTCTCTCCCTTGTTTTACACGACGACTGACAGAAGGAGTGAGGGAGACAGAGTGGGGCAGGGTAGTGATGATTAATGTGGAGGCCGTGTGGTCCTAAGAATATCTCCCCACTGCCCTCCATCTTAGCTAATGTGACCTGCCATGTGGGTCACTCATTACTGTGTGTGAGTGTGTGAATCGTTGGTGTGTGTTAGTGTGGGTTTCCTCTCATTTTGGGTGCTCTCCATTCTCACTCTCTCTCGTCTCCTTGTCTATCTCTCCCTTTCATTTCCTTTTCTTACATTCATAGCCATATATCCCAGTGTGTGTGGCTTTGTCTTGCATCTCTTTACACCCTGCTTTCAGTTTGTTTTTGTTGTAGCCAACCTAGCTAGCTTACCGGGCGTTGGCCTCTTGGATAAGTCTCTGGGGATGTGTGTTACCTCTTTCAAAATCCCCCTGCAACGCGCAATAACAACAACAACAACGACAATGAAGCTAGCCGTCTAGCTAGCAGCAGAACGCTAGCAAGTTTACGAAAAATTTGCAGTAATTTTGTGCTAGTTCCACAACATTTCCCACTTGACACTTTTTTGGAAAAGTGTCTTCATCGTGTCATGGGCTCATTTGGTTGCTATTGCACTATTTTTGCGCTGGTACAGTGAAAACAAAGTGTAGAGAATGGCCTGGCTAAGCGAGAATAGCCAACCTAATCCCTATTATATGCCTTTTCTACCGAGTAAACAACATAATTTTTGATTTTTGGGGTTTATGTGGGTTTGAATGCATGTCAGTAAACTGCATATCATTTATTTATTTTTTATTTTTTTCTGTCTCACATACACCAAACACACACTGTACTACCATGCTTACCACACTGTAATATCACACTAACCCTCACATGAACTCCTAACCTAAAATAAACCTAAAATAGACTGTTCCGCTGTGAGACCAGTCAAATTGACAAGTCTTTTTCTGGTCATTGCACTATGCTTGCAAGGAACATTGGACCCTTACAAGTTAAACCTGGTGTGTGCACACATCCACACACATGGACACACACACGGACACACTCACACACACATGCGTTTCAGTAGGAACTCGCAGTATTTGAATAGATTTTTATATCCTAGGGCGGGACGCTTTGACTCTCTGTCCTTTTGCTTTTCATTTTTTGGAATCTAATCAGAATCCAATCCGTGTGAATCAAATATGGCTTTACAATTTGCAATACAATAGAGTGGACATGCGGAATGTGTGTGAATATGGTGTGGTAAGATAGTACTACTAGTACAGTAGAGTGTAACTTGACTTTTTTCTCATGCTAATGTAATTAAATTTCCCTTTCCCTTTGTCTCTCTTTATTCTTTTTCCTCTCTCCCTATCTCTTTTCCTTCCTCCCACCCCTCTGTCCTCCTCTGCCCCCCAAATCTTTTCCCTTTCTCATTGACTGTCACCCCCCATACCTTCCATTCTTCCTCCTCTTCCTCCTCCTCTTCCTCTCCTCCTTTCTCTCTCAGGTACATGATGAACGTGACGTGGGACGGTAGAGACTTGTCGTTCACTGAGGACGGCTACCAGGAAAACCCCAAGCTGGTGGTCATCGTTCTCAACAAGGACAGAGAGTGGGAGAAGGTAGGATATGACCATTTCATCTCTATGTGTGTGTGTGTGTGTGTGTGTGTGTGTACATGGACAAATGTGTGCACATGTTCCTGTGTATGTGTTCTTTATCTTTGTGTTCCTGTGTGTACTGTATGTGTG
>NC_136003.1:8266318-8271318 GCF_048128805.1 Centroberyx gerrardi | reverse complement strand
AAAAAGACTTCCATGATGATCAAGAGATGAAAATTCAGTAACTGCACTAAAATATGGATATGCACTAAAAATATAAAATGTGTCCCCTCGGGGTACGGCAGAGGGGGAAGAGCAATATGGAGGGAGAGCGAGACGAGGGAGAGATAGAGACAGATGGGCCGAGACAGAGAGAGAAAATGAGCGAGGGGGAGAAAGAGAAAGCGAGAAACAAAGAGAGAAAGAGAGAGGGAGGGAGAGAGAGGAAAAAGGAGCTGAGCCACCAGGATATGCTTGTTTTCTCTTTTTCGCCCACTACAGGTGTTTAGCGCTCAAGCTTTCATGGCATGCACACCTGCTGTTCTCTGCATCACACACACACACGCACGCACGCACACACACACACACACACACACACACACACACACACACACAGTTGGTTAGACGGTACATTTTTGAGTTTTGGGAGAGCTACTGAGGGCTGCAAGCTGTTTTTAAAATCCCTACACCTGTCTGAGTTTGGCTAGATCTGTACAGTGTTGTTTTTCTGAGGATTATGTAATTACCTCTGAATTATTGTTCTATTCAAAAGCAGACCAGGTTGAGACTAGTCAGGCGGACGTATTTATCTGTCAGAAGACTGGATCAAGTGAGGTGTTAGGAGGTTTTATCAAAGATTAGGCATTTACTTGTGCAGTATTGTGCTGTACAACACCGCCTAGGTGGGCTACGATGCTCCACACTTCCATATCACACAACTACTAATGTGTTCTAATGAGACTGGTTCCTGCAGTGGGAAACATTACATTAATTCAATCTGGGTCCAGTATTGAAGAAGCCCTGATTTACATAGGGGGATAAAAGCCAGATTGGAGATTTTTTTTTAGCCTCCTGTAATTCCAGAAAACATATTGAACAGATCATAAGCAGCCCCGCGGCTTAATGGTGATAATGAAGCAGACTCATTGGGCTGCTGAGGACCACAAGTGTGTTAAGCATGCCCACGGAACTTGAATGGATAGAACAGTCTTTCCCATTCATATCAACATTCCTGGATGGTCGGAGCGGCGGCCATTTTTATGCGTACCGTTGGGCTAGCTTCCATATAATACGACTTATGACAGGTCGCTGAGGCGAGAGGTTATCACTTGGTGGTGGTCTTTTACACGTTGCTGCTGTCTTTAGGTCAAAAGTTTTGATGTCTGTGCACAGTTAGTAGAAGTGGTTATAGTTGAGTTAATCTCAGTTTCAGCCGATATCTGTTAGCTGTTTGAAGTTAGCGAATACTAACTTTTCCACTAAAGTTAGGCTAAGCTACGTTAGTTTTAAGGGGTTATATTATGTTAAAGGTACATGTTTGATGATGCTTACCAGCTTGGTTTGCTATTATGCAGTGATGACTAGAAGAGCTAGCGAGAGAAGCACAATCTTTGATAATGCTATGTTAACCTCGTCGCTAATGTTAGCTTTCAGTTGAGTTTTGACAGTTTGCTAACAGACTCATCTACACAGTTGTCAAGCAAGCGTGACACACTTTATGGCCTTAATGCCCAGACTTGAGTTGTCACCATAACCCTTAAAATTCCATGGTTGCCATTTTTTCCTGTACTAGCCAAATTACCATAGCAAACAGTGGAAGCCGTTCTATCCATTCAACTTCTGTGAGCATGCCCCTCTCTCCACATGTTTAATAGACCTGAGACACTTTTAATTGAAATGTATATTGTATGTAAATTTTATGACCCCAGCACTTATGAAACTCATTCAAAACACATTGCATTTGGTTAACACTAGCTTTTTATGATGTAAATGTCTTTGGAAGAAGGAGTTCTTCTCCTAATTCTTGAAAATAGGTTTCATCCAACAGCAGTGCCATCCATAAATATTAAATATAACTTTGATTAAGTTTCCTGACTCTCTGGATCATGAGCACCATTCAAAACTCTTTGTGTGAAATTGGAAAATGCATAGCCGTCCATTTAAAAAAAACAAAGTTGTTTTTCATTATTTCACGACGGGTGAAACGGCGCGACGATGTGACGGAGCTGAGAGTGACTTTTTCACCTCGGGCAGCCTGACTTACAGTATAACCCCGCCGACTGAATGAGAAAAGTGTATTTACCGATCAGAACCGGGACGCTCTGTTTTATTCCTGCTGAGTAGATGGAGTGTGTAAATTGCTTCAGGAGCTGCTGCGGTGTTAGCACCCAGTTCACAAAATAATTATTACAGACAGCATGGGATTTGTGCTTGGAGAATCACAATATGGAGAACACACACACACACACACACACAGAGAAAAGGCTCACACACCTGCACAAACAACCACTCGAACGCACACACACATGCACACACACACACACACACACACATGCATTTACAATCCAGGCATCACTACTCTCCGCTTGGCTTCAACTCTTAATAAGAGCCGCTCGCTTAAAGGAGACGTCTTAATCCGTGCATGCAGATGCCTCTCTCGCTTTTTCCCTCTCCGTCTCTCTCTCTCTCTCTCTCTCTGCCCTCGTTTCTCTCTCTCTCACACACACACACACACACACACACACACACACACATACACAGAGAGAGAGTGAGGGAGAGAAGGAGAGCAGAATTCATTTTCCCCAACATAATTTTGTCTGACAGGAGTGACAGATAGTGTTTTATGACTGAATGGGTTTCTCCACGCTATTAGGAACTCATTCTCCCATAATGCAACGTACCACGGAGATAACTCTCCCGGTGAGACTGGCAGAGAGAAGGTGCTCACTGTAGAAGCCCTGACCCTCTTTTTCTTTATTCTTCCTATCATTCGCTCTTTGTGTTTGACTTTGACTGGCTTCTGGTTGAATGTGTGTGTGCGTGTGTGTGTGTGTGTGTGTGTGTGTGTGTGGGTGGGTGGGTCACAATGTCAGATTGCCTCTTTTCTGGGAATTAATCACAGGGCAAAAGCCATCTAACGGAGTCAAATGCAACCACTGAGAGAGAGAGAGAGAGAGAGAGAGAGAGAGAGAGAGAGAGAGAGCAAGGCCGACCAAAATTACGATAAAGAAAGATGGAGAGAGAAATGGAGAGAACAGGCAGGGGGAGAGAGAGTCAGGTAACAAAAGCAAGACAGAGGTTGACGAAGAAGAAGAAAAAAAAGAAAAAGCGAGGGATTGGCTGAGGAGAGAGGTTGCGACAGACAGGAAGAAAAGAGAAAAGGGAGGATGAGGAGAGAAGTGCTTCTTCTGGGGGCAGAGTGTCATGTCATCGCCGTGCGGCTCCAAATCCGTCGCAGGGTGATGATGCGATAGGATTGGCGCCACGGGATGTTATTATGCGCTAATCCCAGGGGCCCTATCTCCGTCACCTCCCACCGGCCCCGCTGTCACACACACACACACACACCCACACACACACACTCCTATGTCTCGTGTGTGTGTGTGTGTGTGTGTGTGTGTGTGTGTGTGTGTGTGTGTGTGATATCCAGTATTTTTCTATGGGGAGACTCAGCGTTCTGCTGCACGGCCAGTCGATAGAGAGGATCCTCTCTTCTCTCTCGGCATTAATTTATAACCCCCTCTTTCTTTAATTAGAGAGAGAGGGAGCGAGAGAGAGAGAGAGAGAGGAGAGGAGAGTAGGAGGACAGGGAATCAGACAAGCTGCTGAAGTCAGCTCCTTCCTCCCCTCTTCCTCCTCCTCCTCTTTTTCATCCTTCTTCTTCTGAGTCGAGCATTTATCTCTCCTCCGAGTTTATTGATTCATCCAACCAAATCAGGGCCACTCCCCAAAAAACAAGCGTACATGGATGATGAAATTGATGAAGTTTCCAGTTGAGTGATCTATCCACGATCCAAAGTCTGTAAGTCTATTAGTCTATTTAGTCTATTATTGAGTCCTAAAATTGTATTTTTTGTAAAATAAGTGAAAAAATCTGCCACTGGGATGAGATAATTTCACTGGTTTCTAATTCAAATCAACTTGCTTCAAGATTTTGTAGAATCAAGTGTCATTTTCTTGATAGCAGTGCAGTGATCTGCCTTATTCTGACTGGTTTCAACAGACTGACACTGATTTCTAGAAAATTCCTGAAACAAGTGAAGCTGCATTGGAAACAAGTGGAGTTATCTCTCCTCACTGGCAGAATTTAACAAGTTTAGAGAGTTCAAGAAAAATATGATTTGACTACTACTGAATATGAGACTTGTTAAGATGGACGTTTTTTGCAGTGAAAGTTGCTGTAAGTCGCATTTTAACATCAATAAATCATTACCACATTCATTTAGAGACATTTAGTTTAGTTTAATTGCTGAAAAACTTGATTTGGGTTGGATATTTGTTACAGATTCTTGAACCAAGCCTGTTCTAGACACAGAATGCTGTGAGGAAACTTGTGACAAAAAAGTGAAAGTGGGATTTATACCACAATATTGGAAATTTGTGTGGGGAAAACTTTCATGTTGAAAAATTTGAACAAAAAAAGAAAAATTTGAGCCTGAGCTGTGATAAACACATTCTATTCTATTCTATTCTATTAAATCCCCTCTGCCTCACTGTTTCTTTTTTTACATTCCCTTAATTTTACTGATAGAAGTCCCATCTTATTATGCACAGAATTCCCATTATTCTGCACATTACAAATCCCATTTCCTACTACACGCCCCCCCAACCCACCCCTTCAACACACACACACACACGCACACACGCACTCACTCACTTGTAAAATGCAGAACAGCTGGGGTTAGACAGATAGACAAACGCGCTGTTTCCCTGGAGACTGAAGGTGACACACACACACACAGAGACACAAAGCCACACACATGCACCTCCATGCCCCCCCCCCCCCCCCCCCCCCCCCCCCCCACACACACACACACACACACACACACAGATTCAGAGAGTGAGCTGTTGACGGCGGCGCTGAGTGTGTGAGCAGAGAGCAGACTCTAATCCCTGTCACAGGATAGAAAACCACTCAAAGCAAAACAATTAAAATGCTAATTTCACTTCCTCCTCTCTGCTAGCCTGTTAATGACTTAGCCAGG
>NC_136003.1:8256318-8261318 GCF_048128805.1 Centroberyx gerrardi | reverse complement strand
AAAACTGCTGTCAAAAGATTCATCGCATCATCATCTGCACCCCGACCAACAACTAAGAAAAACACATTTAGGTCCAAGGAGACATGATTTCTGGGTAATGAAGTCCTTCAAACTTTCAAAAAGTCAAACTGTCACACCTTGCTGCCACTTGGAGCTGCCAAAGTGCGAAGTTACCTATACTGCAGCTTTCAACTGAGCGGCGTTTCACTTTAATTTACAAATTTAGCATTACTCTGAAATGAAAAAACGCTGTATCTAACTTTTTAAAAAATATTTCCTGGATGTATTCGGAAATATAGATCGACCACTGCGTTCTCAGGAACACACCTGGGTCCCAGGTGATGTGTTAAGTTCCTCTCAACCACTAAGCAATGAGAAACTCTATTGGCTGCTACTGGAAAGTGATCTCAGTCTCACAGACAATGGCTTTGACATACAGGTGTACTCTGTCTCTCTCTCTGTCTCTTCTAGTTTTTTCTTTATTTGTGTAGAAAACTTCTGATTTGGTTTGGGCTCATGGGGGTTATTGAACGCTTCAGGCTCTCACATATTACTCTCTCTCCCACTACCTCCCTCCCTCTCTCTGTCCCCCTCTCCCATCCTCTCCATCCATCCATCCATCTCCCCAACTCTAATTGGGTATATTGCTGGTGTTGTCATAACAGTTGTGGTCGTCGCCATTGCTTCTGTGCGTGGTGAATTGGAGGCCAGGGACCCAAAAAATATATATTTATGTGTGTATGTGTGTGTGTGTGTGTGTGTGTGGTCTCCAGGGGAATGTATAGTTGTGCGTCACAACAAGCGCAAGCACAACTCTGATTGATCGGAATAGAGGATTTTGCTGAGCCAGCCCAACCTGAATGTCTCCCTATTATACTGTTAGAATGGGAATATACAGTAAGGGGTATTCTCTCCTCCTCCTCCCCTCTCTCTCTCTCTCTCTCTCTCTCTCTGTGTTTCTCAGTTCAGTTCAATTACCAATTCAAGTAAGCTTTATTGGCATGAATAGATAAGAACCAATATTGCCAACGCATTTCAGTACATCGTAAAGCAATTAGTAAATTACACGTACCATAGAAGCACATCATAGAGATAGAAAAGTTAAAAAAAAATGACTTGAAGTGGTACAAATTGAAGAAATTAAACTACTGAACTTAGGTAATATACATACATTATGTTGCTGTTATCTATAGTGACAACATTTGTTTTAAAATCAGAAATAAAATAAATAAATCAACAATTATTCCTGAGTTTTTAGCATGCTTCACCAAGTACTACTGGAAGTCATGACATTGGAGAGAACAGAAAAATCTGGAATATATTTTTTTAATGCAGGTATGCAGTATTTTATCGGTAGGTAGTTCCTCTCTTTCTTGTCATTCTTTGTCTCTCTCTCTCTGTGCCACTTAATCTCATTCTTTCTGTTTGAGACAAACTAACAATGTTAAACCCAATCATATTCCACACCTCCTCTCCTTTTAACATAGGGTTAAAAGAATAAATATTACACTAAAAAATAATCTGTCTAGGTTATTTATTAAGTCTTCAACAGACTGATGATGAGACTGAACCCGTAGCTGCTCCTCTGGTAATGAATTACAGACCGACTTTGTTGACTCACAAACTGTTTGTTGGGGCATTTAGATGCAAATGAGCTGTTTTATTTCATTTTTAAATGAGCTCTTAACAGCTGCTATACATAATATCTGTCCACATCCCCGGAAAATCACCCTGGGTAGTCGCACAAAGTCTTTCAAAAAGTCATCCACAACTGTTGACGGAGCAGCGCCTCGCTTTTTCAGAATGAATCTTTTCTGTCTTGTTTGAAACTATTAGACCATAAAAGAAAATTACATTTCAGTTTGGGGACAGGCAGGGATTCTACTTTGGGTGACATTCGCTTGACAGATCTGTGGTGACTTGAAGGTAGCAATGGAATTTGGACTTGGGGCAAAAATGCAGCTAACCTAACAGTAACGTCCTACCCACACACAGCAGAGTTGCTCCAAAGTGACAGAGTTTCAACTCTGAAGGTAACTTACTTCTGCAGAGTCACGGCTGGATGTGTGCAGTTTTGTTTTTCCTCCGTTCTTTCTGTCTCTCAAGCTTGCATCCAGCTTGTTGCTGAACTAAAGGACGAGGTTGTCTCCTCCTCATTAGCACACATCTGAAAGTTAAATGAGAGTCCCAGGTGGCTGAGAGTTGATGCGCGCACGTGTGTGTGTGTGTGTGTGTGTGTGTGTGTGTGTGTGTGTGTGGACAGCGTCTGAACTCTCCTGCTCTCAAATTCATTCACACAGATGGCACAAGGCTTACAGATGCAGTGCCGTCATAAACCCCCTTCTCTAGAGAGAGACAGGGAGAAAAGAGAGAGAGAGAGATGGAAAGAGCAAGGATATGTACATGTTTTCTTAAGTCTTCGGGTGTCATTCCTGAATAGCGCGTCCTGATCTCGAAGGTGAAAAAGTCCCAGGCTGGTATTTTTTCAGTGGTGCGTTCATACAAATGTAACAAGTAGGATGTTGGAGCAGGCAAATCATTGATTTATATATATATATCTATATATAGATATAGATATATATATATGTTTTTCCCCTAAGAGAGATGTGTGCTATAGTTTGTGTCAAAAAGAGGGAAACTCTTTGCTGATGATGGTCCTGTATACCTTAAATGAGTAGAACATGTCAAAGATACATAGGGTTAGGGATATGACTCCATACTAAAACAGCACATTAGGTACTGTAAGGCGCACCCCCTTTTGCAACTCTCTGAATGCTTAAAAACCTTCATTTAACTAGTGTACCTCCTCCCTTTTGTCTTTGATGGCCAATGTTTGGTGGATGTAAAGGGTGGACTCAATAAGGGACCACAGCATTCACCTGGATTTACCTGGTCAGTCTCTTTTCATTGGTGTGTTCATTGGTCCACATTGGGTGCTGTTCAAGTCTTCAGCCAATGACCCATCTCTTTTGTTTGTGTCTCCATAGCAACACAACAGAGGCTGGCGGAACGTACATCAAGAAGTGCTGCAAAGGCTTCTGCATCGATATCCTGAAAAAGATAGCCAAGTACGTCAAGTTCACCTACGACCTTTACCTAGTAACCAACGGCAAACACGGCAAAAAGATCAACAACGTCTGGAACGGGATGGTGGGAGAGGTAAGGAAGGAGCTGTGAGTGTGTGAGTGTGTGTGTAAGTGTGTGAATGAGTGTAAAGCAGGTTCAAAGGTTAGCTCAGTCAAATTCAAAGCTTCAGGGAGCAACAAATCCTGAATCAGGGACAACGGAGTTCAGTCAATAAAGAGCAGGAGAGGCAGATCAATATCAGTGTGCACACAGCTACACCAGAATGTATACATTCTACAGTTCAATCTTATATAGGGGAGGCAGGTGTGACCTAAGCCCTATTTGCACGGGAGTAATATTACCTTGGGACGTCCAGTGATTTGTAATACTTGCAGAGATCATCAGTGATTTTAATCCTGTGTGAATCTGTCATGTCCGTAATTCGTGAAGTAAAAGTTCCAGTGAAAATGACTCACTGTTTTTTGGGAAGACAGAGGTAACCTGATTCTGTAATCCTGTGTGAACCAAACTCTTGGTAATTTCAGCCGGAATTTGTTTTTCACACAAGATTTCTTCTTCTTCTGTGCAATTTCTATCTTCCTCCTGTCCTGAGTTATGGAGGCAGTAGTGGAATCTGTAAAGGAAGGTTTTCGATGCATTTTCAACCTTTCTTCTCATGCACCACCATTACTTTGCTCTTCTAAATCGGGAAGTGATGAATTGTAGAATTTTGACCTTATACAACTGTAGCACTGGTGATTTAAGTGAATTCAATTATCCTGTGCAAATGTGTTTCACAAAACACAGAGGTTAGGGGGTAATTCAATAATTACATGAGGTCCCCAACATAATGCTCGTCTTGTGCAAATAAGGCTTTAGACAACACTACAAGTCTACTGCTGCTGACTATGGTCACACTTGATGTTCTGTTGTAAAAATAATTTATGGCAACACAGATGCTGCGTTCTTATCTTTGATCAAATAGGTACAACTTGTATAAGGGAAGCATTAGGGTGGCTGTTTTGCACTATGACTGAAGTCTGACTAGAGTCTGTGACTGTAAGGAAACATGAAACTACTCAAAACAGATGCTCTAAAAAAAGAGCTTGAAATACTGACTTGTTTTCAGCTAGGAGGCTTTGGCACCAACTGTACACGCTCACAACGTAAACAAATCTTAGCTTTTCCTGCAGAAAACCCCCTCACATATCTTTAATTACCAGCTCCAACTCGGAGGTAAAGTCCCAGGGTTCAGCTTAAGACTGTAAACTTTACTGCTGTCTTTATCTTTTACGGCAGACTTTATTTATTGAGTTGAACTTAAGCCGCCATTCATTTTATTTAGCGGTGACTCCTGCTTGCATATTGATTATATTGATTAAGATTCAGGCTGAGATTGAAAACTTTATTGCTATTCAGTCAGTTAAATTCATTTTCAGGCACATTTTTGGCAGGAATTTTCTTTTAATAACGGGAAAAGGAAATTTAACTCATTATTAACTCAAATTTAAATCTGTTTTGTTTTAGCTTTTGCCATAATATAGTGAAAGATAATGTTAATTTGTAGAGACTAGTTATGACAACTACATTAGTAATACAATTGATAAAACTAGCTAAACTTGATTTTTAAAAATTATCATTGTTTGTCTTACTATACTTAAGATGCACAGCTAACTTATGGCCAGTAATCCTTGTCTCTTTGTATGTCTGTTGGCATTACAAAGTGAATTATTCTCAGTATTTCATATCTGACAACAGAAACAGGCCACATTATGAAAATGTTAAACATGGTTGACATCATAACAGATGAAGAAAAATAATAGATGCTTCAATTTGGCTCACCAGCAAAGTGAAAAATTCACTGGAAAAGTAATGTGAGCTGTGGAAAGGTGTGTGTTTACCCCACTTAGTATGTATCAAGCAACATGAGTGTG
>NC_136003.1:8083818-8253818 GCF_048128805.1 Centroberyx gerrardi | reverse complement strand
GGCGGTGTGGCTGCTGTGGGGTCTGGTGTTCAACAACTCTGTGCCGGTGCAGAACCCCAAAGGAACCACCAGTAAGTTCATCGTGTCGGTGTGGGCCTTCTTCGCTGTCATCTTCCTGGCCTCCTACACTGCCAACCTGGCCGCCTTCATGATCCAGGAGGAGTTCGTCGACCAGGTCACCGGCCTGTCCGACAACAAGGTATCGGGATACAAACGAGGGAGGTGACTCGTTCATCGGATTGGGTTTGGCGATTTGATGGTGCAATGATTTGTTAGTTGAGTAGTTAGTTATTAAGTAACTCTAGTGCTTGGATAGAAAGGTAGTATGGTTTAGTTTTGTTCTTGTATGTTATCGTTAAAACCGACCATAGCATTCTGTCATTGACTCAAACAACACAGAAAATCCACACTAAAACAGAATCCACATTTGCTAATTCTATGATCCTGGCAATATGCTAGTCTTCTACCAACGTTAGCTTCATTTCATCGCCTGTGTAAGCTACCTCCAAATCGAGCTGCTTCTTAAAGAGTCATGTGATAACTGCAGAGCAGAGTATAGTATAGGTTGCCGGTTGCCTTAATTATCTCGCTCCAGGAGCGGCTTGCTTGTCTACACAAATAGACCGAACTGTCAATCATGGGAGTAGCACATGCAAATTCTGTTTCAGCGTGGATTTTTGCTTTTGGGGGCCTCAGGGTTTAGATTAAAAGCCATTCCATTCAACGTGTGCATTGCTTGTCATGCCACCGTTGTGCCGCTGTGTTGATATGCTGCACTCGTGCTCTCTCAGAATTACTGGAAACCAGTTTCCAAGTCAGAAATGCACCATGGGAAAGCTGTGCTACGCTTCTGTAACACAGGATTCCCGGTGGGAATCATTTCTGGATGTTCCCTTGAGCGCAGGAAGGCAGCATAGCATTCTAAATGTTAGTGATTCCATATCATCCTGCATCTGCATCTGAGAATCGTTGTCATCTATCTATCTATCTATCTATCTTGTTCCCTCTGTTTGTCTCTCTCTCTTGTTCGTTGCCCATTCTAACCCATGCTCTCTCTCTCAGCTGTCCCTGCTTTGAGTTCTGTTATTTTTGACATGTGACTAGAGACAGGCAGTGGAATTGAACCCGCGCCCACGGCGGTTGGTTCCCCATGGTACCAGTGGACAGACAGATGGTGATGAGTGTCATTCCTCACCGTGAGAGCTGGCCTTTCATCTCTATCCATCAACCTCTTTTCCTGTATTACTGTACATAGTCCCTGGGGGCCAAGGGTACATGGCTCCATTGTGGATGTGTGTTGTGGATCAGGCTAACATGCACACACACACAAACACGCAAGAATACACAGGTACAATCATGATAATGCACACGTAGGGAGGAGGGGGTAGAGGAAAGAGGAAGGAAGGAGGATGAAGAGAAGTAGAAGGGAGGAAGAAAAAAGGTTGAGACAAATGAAGTAGAAAAGAAAAGAAAGGACGGAGGATGGGAGATAAAGGGAAGGAAGAGGAAAGGGGAGAAATGGAAGATGGGAAGACAGAAGGGTAGAGGGGTGCTGAGGAGGGCCGAGAGAGAAAGGAAGAGGGCTGAGATGAAAGATAAAAGACAAAAGGACGGATGATGTAAGGAGGGATGCAGGAAAGGGGAGATAGAGAGAAAGAGAGAGTTTGAGACAGATGTAGAGGGTTTTGACAACATACGAAGGGGCGACAGAGGAATAGTGAGAGACTAACACAGACGAGCGGGTACGAGGGAAGACAACAGGCGGACAGATATAGGCCAGGTTGATGACCGAGGCAGGGAGGGAGGAATGGCGTGAGGTAGAGAGAGAGAGAGAAAGCAAGAGATATGGAGAGACAGAGAGGGTCAGGCGAGAGAGGGAGCCAGACAGAAAGGGTAAATGGCCAGTCAGACAGATATGCTGAGCAAGGCTGGACACCGAGGCACCTGTAACCAGCCAAAGAATGGACACATCAGAGGAAATTCCCCATTGAGACGCTGAGCAGTGGGTTTTCCTTAATTCTGGTAGTCCTGCACAATGGAGATGTTTAAAATGAGAGATTCTGCAGGCAAAGGAGCCAATAGCGACAAAAAACCCCACTTACAGCTGCTATTGAAATCTCAATGTAGACACGAAATGCATCGAGACAGGTACGCAAGTCACGATGAAACACAAGCGGTAAGTGCAACAGATTTTCCTTCGCCACCTGTGGAGATGGTTACATAACATAACAAGGCAAACAGTAAACGTGTCGTCCCCCCCCCAGGAATGATAATGCTCCCTGCCTGGGCCAATCAGTGACGAGCATGTCACCTTGTTTTGACCTGTGATTGTATAACGACCCCCCAACCCAACCCCCCACCCCCACCCCCACCCCCCCCCCTCCTTGGGCCAATCAGTGTCATTTTGGTGAGATGCATTATGTCCCCAAATTTCTTCAAAATCCGAATGTTTGAGATATTGCATGTGACAGACGAACGGATGAACAAACGACTGGAAGAAGACCAAATACATTGTGGGGTACAAAATAAATAATAATTAAATACCACTCCCGCGATCCTGAAAATGATAAGCAGGTAGAGAAAATGAATGAATGAATGAATGAATGAATAAAATACCACTAGTCCTACTACTACCACTGCTGCTACTACTGCTACTACCATTAGGCCTACTGTTAACGCTAATGCTACTACTACTATTAAAACTACTACTACCACGACTGCCACTTCAACTACTACAATTACTACTACCAATACTACTACTACTACTAATAATAATAATACATTTTCAGATAACAGACTGCAGTTCCTCTTACGCATGTTTCATACTTATAATAAACACTGCTGATCAATCATTTTTCTACTTATGCTGTTTTAAATTTTAGTTTTAAAACCCTCCTAGACCAATTTTCTTTACAAATCACCATTACATTTAGCTTTGATGAAGTAAGATTTTCAACATTTCACTAGTTATGAGTACATTTACCGTCCTTTGGCCAAGACTCCATTAACTGAATTAGTTTGATTTGTATGGAGGATTGATAGTTCAAAGGCTATAAGGATAATTCTTTTGTTTCACATTTCCCATAAAAGTGACCCAGCCGAGATATTAGCTCACCCATTTCAGCCATTAAAAATAGGAAGCTGTGTTTCTTTTCCTCTTAATTAATTAAGAAGAGGGAGTAATGAATGTTTTAGTGGCTGAGCGTTTACTTTCGCTGTTGCTGACTGTCTCCCAGGCCGGCTGTCTCATGCACAAGTGGAGCTAACAGGTCTGTGGTGTTTTGGGCTACATGACCACCAGGGATTTGTCTTTACAACACTGGCTTATTTGTCTCCTCCGTCCCTTCTTGCCAGAGAGGACACGCTGTTCTGTATTCTCAACAGCCCTGATAGTACAGCATGTTTTTTTAGTACACAGAAGTTAAGTAGAATTCAAATTTCAGCAAAAGAGAGCTGTACTTTAAGTGGGTTCCCATGGTGGCACAATAACAGGATCAGCGCTGCCTACATGCATCTTTTTAGCAGTGGGTTCGACTGATATAGGTTTTTGAAGGCCGATACCAATATTTTAGTAGTGAAGCTGCTGGTAGCTGATATTTTGTCCCAGTATTCAATATCTTTAAATTTGACCGTTTCATTCCCAACAAGGATTCAGTGTTTCTCCGAGACTTTTATTCTTAGCATTTAGACTATCGTTGGACACTAAAACTCTCCACTGAAACCCATACTAATGAAATTCTTTTACGCAGGTTAGCAGCTCCTTAAGGCAAGGTGAGGCAGGTTTCATTGCAGGTTTTACACAGCACATTGGAATGATTTCTAGAATGATAAAAAACATTCATAAACTGTGGTCAGGGAGGAACCTCCGTCATATCAGCAACGGATTGACTGGCCAATATATTAATAAAACGCCAACCGGAACCATGTCTAGAAAATGCATCTAAAAGATGCGTCTTGTATCAACATTGTGACTGATATACCAGATTTACATGGGACAAAAGACAAGCACTCCTGGGTGTAGTTGTCCTTGAGAGCAAACCAGTGTACCATGAAGTTCCTAACTGAACACATACGAATATGTCAAAAAAAAATCATGAAATATGTTGCTACTGGATTTGGGCCAACATTCTAAAACTGACCTCACACAGCAGCTTCAATGTTCATGGAGAAAAAAAGACATTAAAGCAACAATCCATGGCAATTACATTTAAATAAATGTCTGTTTTGCTACTCTCTATCACCAATTGATATAACACAATAGTGATTCAACCTATACTCAGATCATAAAAGCTTTGCTGCTTTGGGGTTTCCGCTTTGGGGTTGGATAGGTCTTTCCTGGGAAAAATCCTCTGGCACACAGGAAGTGATGTGTTCTATGTTTTCGGCAGCAGCAACAGCGGTTTGTTTGGAAGAAGAAGAAGAATAATAAGAACTAGGTAGTTAGCATGAGCAGCGATAGCCACCATGGCTGAACAGACCAAGAAAAGAGAAACTCAAACTGCATCAACAGATAATCCAAGGAGAAAGACGTCACAGTACTGGACACACTGTTTGATTGACAGGTGATCTCTGGGAAGTGCAGTGCAGAAACACCACAGCAACGACTGGAACACTGAAATCTCAACCCCAACACACACACACACACACACACACTCACTAACATACTAGGCGAAGACACACATTCTAAATCTTATGTAACAGCAGAACTTGCATAATAAGGAGACAAAGAGGGCAACAGGGATGGAGAGAGGCGAAAAAAGGAGTGGAGAAGGAGGGAGGGAGGGAGGAAGGAGAGAAATGAAAGGGATATGGGGCAAGCAGAGGTGAGGAAAACAGGATGAGTAAAGAGAGAGGGAATGAGTGCAAGGAGACACACAAAGGTATTTGAAAGGGTAAAGGATGCTAGTGGGAAAATGAAACGAAAGAGGAGGCTGGGCAATCCTAGCCTGACCCGATTTCTAACATCAACCCTAAGATTAATCCTAGCCCAGACTACTTTTCACACAATTATGAGTGTGACGTGAAACTCAGTAGACCTTTTCGTATAAACATTGGACTATCCAAATAAAGTGTGCCCGGGATGAGACCAAAGACGGCAAGATCATCCATGTGTCCCTGGTAGAACAGTTGCTCTGATGCTCCATCCATGGAGCCTTCATGCTAACTCTCTTGCATACTCTATGTTGAGTGATAGTAGGTGACTACTAGTGATGCGCGGGTCAATCCGAAACCCGCGGGTCCCGCAGGTGGGGCGGGTTAGGGTCGACTGAAGATAATATTGAGAATGGGTCAGGCGGGTGCGGGTCAAATAGGTTACACAGAGTACACTCACAATGTAATTATAGAGTAAATTTCAATGAAATTTAAATTTAATTAACGGAATAAACTTCTCCAGTCGGGTTAGGGTTAGTCGGATAAGTTTATGTGTTGGATCAGGCGGTCGCAGGTTGACTGAAACCTGACCTGCTTAGTGACTAACATTACCCAAAGTAAGAAGCCTGACCTTTTAGTAATGAAACATTATTAGTCATTCTTCTTATATGGCCTGTAGATTCATAAATTTAAAATCCCCCCAAGTCACCCACCATATTAACTTCCTATGTAAAGAAGGAAAGTTGTCAGTTTACAGCTGCTATAAGTTCTCATTTTCTCGCTTTTGAGATAATGCTAGTCGCCTATTATCATTTACCATTGTGTATGCTAAAGTGTTAGCATGAAGGGTGAATGATCTACCGGGTACACATGGATGATTTTGGCATCTATGTTCACATCAATTAACGGGTAAGCTGGCCAACGGGCCAATCTCCCAAAACTCACCGTATTCTTTTAATAACTGTGTAAATCTTACAGGTATAGACTGGTAGCATTGCTAGAGAGTTAGCTGTATCCAGGAAATATCCAGGTGTCCCTTGTGTATCTTGGGTGGGAGCAAGAGTGAAGTAGCAGAGCAGCGAGTACTTAAATGATGGCTTCATCTCCACCTGTCTAGTATACGAAGCCTCTTATGTCTCTCATCTTTCATTCATTTTCTCATCATCTCAGCATCAAGCTTTCATTAGGAACAGCTGTTGTTTTTCTCAAAGGTACTTCAGCGGTAATTGTTGAGCCAGGGAAGACGACATATCATTCATTTCCCTCATCCGGATTTTCCCAGTCGGCCTGGGGATGTGAACCAGCGACCCTCTGGCCACAAGTGTTCTTCTTCTCTGACCTTTAAGCTACTGCTCCTGCGTAAGAGAAGGGGAGAAGGCTAGAGAAGAGAGAGTGAAAGAGATAGGGAGAGAGAGAGAGAGAGGGGGAGAGAGAGGGAGAGAGGGAGAGAGAGTGAGAAACGAGGGGAAGGGGTTTGTGAGGAGCCAGTGTCTCCTGAGGGCCATCACTCGTGATGCTGACGCACACACACTGGGTGACATCACCAACAACACACACACACACACACACACACAGATACACAACAGAGTTTGACATCAACATAGTGTTTGCCCTCACCCTGACCTGATTACACAGTGGGATAACAGACACACGAGTGTGCAGGCACACACATACAGTACATGCATACATGGATGATGTAACTAGTGCATAATATAAACAATTCAAACGCTGGGAAGCAAACAAACAGATGATTTTACAGATGTTTAACACAAATATACAGAGGCATGCACAAGTAAATATAATACAGTAATTAGCACACTTCACTCTCCCTCTCAGGCAAATGCACATACTGTATACACATTCCCTTACTAGTCCTCCATCTTTGGTGTTACCCCCCTTTGCTGTGGTGTTTCTGCACTGCACAGATCACCTGTCAATCAAGCAGTGTGGGCGGAGCTTGGAGTTTCTGTTAATGCAGTTTGAGTTTCTGTAGGTGGTGCTCTTTTCTTTGTCTGTTCAGCCATGGTGGCTATCACTGCTCATGCTAACTAGTTCTTATTATTCTTCTTGTTATTCTAAACAAACCGCTGTTGCTGCTGCTGGAGATGGAAAACGCATCCCTTCCTTTGCGCCAAAGGATTTTTCCCGGGAAAAACCACCCAGACACTGGGGGTTTAGAACAGCAAATGTAAAAGCTTTGAACTCAGTATATGTTGAATCACTGTTGTGTTATATCAATTGCTGATAAAGAGTAGGAAAACAGACATTTACTTCTATACAAAATGTCATGGATTATTACTTTAAACGACTAGTTTCATAACATGTAGTGAAACCACTGCTCAACACTATACCTGTGGGGACTAATGGACTGTGCGCGCACACACACACACACACACACACACACACACACACACACACACAAAATGTGGCTAGAGTGGGGCTCGTAATGTGCAGTTCTAATTGATAGGGTCCGTCTGTTCGCGGAGCTGAGGGCGGATTGTTACCATAGCGCTGGAGGGTAGGTTGTTACCGTAGCGACAAGCACACTACTACAAAACCCTTGACCTGTACGCCGACTGGAATTGTACCTGAGAGAGGCACAGACGGAGGAAGAGGGAGACGGAGGGAAATAGCGCACGAAGCCGGGAGAGGGGAAAACGGAGAGAGAAGCGGACGAATGGACGGAGGAATGAAGAGAGAAGAGGAGAAACTGGCCTCTCTGACCTGAGGATCCTGTAATATACCTGGGGGGAGAGAGAGATAGAGATGAGGGATGAGGGAAGGGGGGTGAGGGCAAGAATGGGATGCTGAGGGAGGAAGGATGAGAGCAGGAGAAAGACAACAAGAGGTGAATATTAAGCATTTTATTTATCTTTAGTAAGTGTTTCCTCGTTCTATTTCAGACTGGAAATGACAGAGAGAAAGAGACCAAGACTGAGTTAAATGGTTTCACTAAAAGAAGCAACTGTTTACCTTTACCTGTGGGTTAGAGCTGGCTTGTACAGACTACACACAGCTTTACATACACACTTAAGTAATTTCATCCCCTTTGGCTGCCGCTTTATTCCACGCTGACCTAAAACACGGTATGTGCAGACATTTCCATTAAGTTAAAAATGAAACCCTTAAGGATATCATACAGTTATAAATACAACATAATGCTAGAATTGTCTTTTAGTGGGTGCTTGTTTCCTCTGTGAAGGAATGGAATCCCTAGTATTTAACTGGGGTTAGAGGCAAGATGTTGCAAAAAGAAACTGCAGAATAGTCCTCCAAAATGTAAAGTTTTTAGGAAAGCTGTGCCTGTTAATCCTATTTTCGTCTGTTGTATATCTGTGTGTGTGTGTGTGTGTGTGTGTGTGTGTGTGTGTAAGCGTGTGTGTGTGTGCGCGCGAGAGCGCATGCACGGGCGTGTGCGTGTGTTCCGCAGCCAACTTTGTCAGGTCAGTCATTGTAACTCCATCTCCATCTATGATAGTCAACCAAACACCATATATGGAAACTACAACGGCATTACTTGTGTTTATGGGACATGAGATTTTTTTGTTTGTTTATTTATTTATTTGTTTGTTTGTTTTCGATCACATGCTCTGACAAGGACAAACTACGGGCGCTGACAGTGTAGATGTGTAGATACTTATAGAATTAAAAGCACCAATAAGTAGATGGTTCCAAAATCTGATTCAAAATGTGAGCTCTAATTAGAAGAAATGGCAACATGTGGTCGCTAAACATGAGTTTTAAGTCTGTTTTGAAACTGAAAATGATTTGTTTACTTGTTGTTTACTTATTTGGAACAAGTGGAGCAAAACGGATGTTTTTTTTTTAGATACAGTGCAATCTGGAAGTTGAAAGGAATTTACTCTCCATCAGCAAATCCTGCCTTTCCAGAGTCTCTTTGCATATTCCTATAATTGATATATGCAAAATATATAAAATACATAAAAATATTGGATTGCGGCTTCAATGTGACACTACAAAAGTGGAGCAGGGCCACATGTGAAAAATGTTGAGTTCTGAGATTAATCTGAGAATAAAATCAGAATTCTGAGTTTAAAGTCAGAATTCTGAGATTAAAGTCAGAAGTCTTAATTCTGACTTTATTCTCAGAATTCTGAGATTCTGACTTTATTCCCAGAATTCTGAAATTAATCTCAGAACTCAAATACATTTTTCACATGTGGCCCTAATCGTCTTCCGTATAACACAGTATATTTGTCCAGTAAAAGTCATTACAAGTGGCAGTTGCATATCCTTAGTAGCTTGTAAGTACATATTTAAACATTTACATCTTGGTTCTAGTCACCAGCAGTACATTGATATAATTACCTGGAGTTTGTCCTTGCCAGACTAGAGATTCCAGAAAAACTCATGACCCTAAAATTCTCCCAAGTGATGTCCTCTACCAATGTTTCTCCACACCAGACTTGGATGTAATAGCAAATGCTTGACAAATTTGCAAATACTTTTTTTATTTTATGTTTTATTTTAGCCTACTTAGTTCCCAAATGGGTCGGGTTTACCACAAAAACAAGCCACAGAATGTTTAGACAATCACAGGAAAGTATTTGAAAGGTCTAGTTGGAATACTTTCCTGTGACTGACAACTTACCTGACGCTATCAAAATTCTCCTGACGTGGTAAAGCTCACCTATCTGGAGCTCACACACAGTCCACACACACACACACACACACACACATATACACATATACACACACGCACACGTTCTGTCTCTCACTACTTCTCTCTGTCTTTTCTTCCCTGTTCCTTCTGTCTGCTTTTCTTCTCTCCTCATTTCCTCTCCGTCTTTCGTCTTCACCCGCCCCCCCCCCCCCGCCGCCGCAGTTTCAGAACCCGTATGCGTACTCGCCTCCGTTCCGCTTCGGGACGGTCCCGAACGGATCCACCGAGAGGAACATCAGGAAGAACTACCCCGACATGCACCAGTACATGGTGAAATATCACCAAACCGGGGTGCAGGACGCACTCGTCAGCCTCAAAACGGGGTAAGGAGACAGTGTGTGTGTGTGTGTGTGTGTGTGTGTGTGTGTGTGTGTGAGAGTGTGAGTGTGTCTGTGTGTGTGTGTGTGTGTCTGTGTGTGTGTGTGTGTAGGCATGGTCTTTCACTGGTGCATGGTCAAATACTACTACTCTGGGGTAAAGGATGCACTTGTCAACCCCAAGACGCAGTATTGAGTGTATGTGCACACGTGTGTGCGTGTGTGTGAGTGTGTGTGTGTGTGTGTGTGTGTGTGTGTGTGTGTGTGACAGCTCCTCTGAGACTGGGAATGAATGGGCTTCCTGACTGGGAACAGCAGGAGCTATTTTTAGTACTGGTCTCTATAATGCAACTAGAGGTGTGTGTGTGTGTGTGTGTGCATGTGTGTGTGTGTTTAAAGAGAATGAGGGGCATTCTCATTATCACAAAGCTAACCAAGGACAGATTGAAAGAGTGGAACGATTTGAGAAGGAAGGATGGATGGATGGAAAAGTGTAAAGGTAAAGAGGGTGAAAATAAGCAGGGAGGGAGGAGAGGCGGAGGGGTGACTCTCATCACACCATCACAGGGGGGAAAGGAGGAAGAGGAGGAGGGAGGGAGGGAGAGGGAGGGAGGGAGAGGGAGGGAGGAAGAGGAGACCAAGGGCGGAACGTCTGATTGGAAGAGATGTGGGAAGGGTGGAGGGCAGGAGGAAAGGGTAAAGAGAGAATCGAGGAAGGGAAAGTGATATTGGAAAGAAGAAGGGAGGAAAAGGGGAAAAGGAAGGAACGGGAAATGGAGGAGGTAAGGGGGATGGGGAGAATCGAGGAGGAGAGGAGGAGAGAGGAATTCGCAAGAGAGATAAAGGAGAAAAAGGGGGAGTCAAGAGAAAATCTGGGGTAAGGGGGAAAGGGTTGATGAGGTGACTTGACAGGACGTTGTTTCTAATTGGTTAATGGCGAGGGGAGGGGATCCAATCAGAGTCTTCCGTTCAGAGGACAGGATGCCCCCTTAGAAAGGGAGGGGATGAGGTCATTGAGATACACACACACACACACACACACACACACACATTTTTGTCTTGATACACCACTAAATATGAGGATTTAACTTATGATCAAGGTTTATCCTGTTAATGTCTTTCAGCTCATCTTCTGTCATTCATAAGTCATGTAAATTGGATGTAGATAATGTAGATCACAGCTTAAACCACTGCAATATCTGTAATACCCTCTTCTGTGCTGATGTGTTAACATACAGCACACACACACACACACACATATGCACTTACAAAGACACACAAATGTACATACCTCAGTAAACAAATAAACATGCACACACGCAGATTTATACAAGACCAAACCCATAGCTCATACACACACACACACACACACACACACACACACACACACTAGCTGCAGGTGTGCACAGTCAGTAATACCCTCATTGATAATTCTATTCTGAGGTATTAGCAGATGAGCGCTGCGGCAGTGTTGGGCTGTTTGGGGCTCGATGGCTGGATTAGCTCTGATCGCACCTAATGCTGACGGGCTTTACATGCAAAATCTGTTCCAGGCACAAGAACCAAAACGGCGGATTGGGTCTTTAATGATAGGGAGCATTAACGGAATTGTTTACATTTTAGCACCAGTCGCACATAATGCTGGCAGGCTTTACATGCAAATCTGGGTACAGGCACGAGAATCAGAACTATGCATGGGGGTCTTTAATAATACTGAGTTTTACGGATTTGATTAATTTTAGTGTCAAATCACGCAAAATACCGGCGAACTGCAAATTGTTACAGGGAGATGAAACAAAATGAAAATATGAGTTTTCAACTGTTATGTTTATTTTTGCTTATCAACGATGCCAACAGGTTTTTTAGAATAAATAAACCCCAAACCCGAATCTGTGTTGAAGCCTAATGGTTGAGCTGGCCATCTGCTATTGGCTGATTTTGGTGCCAGGTGATGTCACCTTCTGTAGAGTACAACAGGTGGTGACGTCACCTGACACCAAAGACCAGCCAATAGCAGATGGCCAGTTCAGTACCCTACTTTTCACCATTAGGTTTCGAGCTTCACCACAGATTTGGGTTTGGGGTTTAAATGGCCATGTAAAAATGTAAAAATCTTTTTTTTTTTAAAACCGTAAAAATGTTTAACTTTGGCAGAGATTTACACCTTATGTCAGTAACTTTACAAAATTTGCACCAGGACATAAGCAAAAACATTTCATACTTAGAGTTATTTCAGGTGGGGATTTGTAATTCTACTAAAAGGTCATCCTGTTCGGGGCGCGGTAGTTCGACTGAAAGGTCATCCTGTAGGGGAAAAGATAATAATTGTAGTCCTACTGAAAAGTTATCCTGAAGGAGTAAAGATGAGACTCATAGACCTACTAAGTCGTCGTTTTGTCGGGGTAAAGATGAGATTCTAAGTCCAACTGAAGAGTCATCCTAGAGGGGCAAGGGTGGGATTTGTAATGGCAAGAAAATCTGTGCTGCTACATTTCATTCCCCCTAATGAAGGTAAGACAGATCAATGGTGGCTGAATCCCTCTCTAAGCCCCCGGAGCTACAGTATGTCTGGCCTGGCGTCTACAAACACACACGCACACATACATGCTCACAGACGCGCGCACTTTCGCGAGCGCACGCTCTCGCCTTGTCCCGACATGTTTAGACACACAGCCTGCGTGTGGAGGGAGCCAGCGCTGGGTTAAGCTAATTACACAGCTAAACTATCGGCTGTGAGCCTCCGTTAGAGGGCTGGATCTGACATTCAGTAAATGCCAGCCAGTCACTGCACTATTAGCAGGGCCCTCTGTGTGTGTGTGTGTGTGTGTGCGTGTGTGTGTGTGTGTGCGCGTGTGAGAGAGAGAGCGAGAGAGCAGCGGTCAGTGACGGCATCAGTTACATTGAAAATGTCAGTCCGAGTCTGGGATCTTTAATGTTCCACTTCTCCGTCTGTGTGTTTGCGTGTGTATGTGTGTGTGTGAGAGATCGGTGTTTGTGTCTATCTGAAGTTTGCTTAGTTTGTCCATGTGCCTCCCAGGTCCTATCACCGGCGAAGCGTGCCGTATTGAACCGCAGCCACTCCCCCCCCCCCCGCTGTGTCCTCTGTGTGTTCGGTTACGCTCGGATCGCAGTCCCATTGAAGATGATTTAACACTTTGGAATTGATCCGCAAACAACAATAAGAGTCTCTTCTGCTTTCTGTCTCCTTCACTGCATTTCGTACTCACTCTCTCTCTCTCTCTCCCAAAAAAAAAAAAAAATGATGTCTCTAAACCTCTCTGTCACCATCCTCTCTCTCTCAATCTCTCTCTCTCTCTGTCTGTCTGTCTGTCTGTCTTCCCTCGCCCCTTCTTTTTTCCCCTCCGCTGCAGCAAACTGGACGCCTTCATCTATGACGCTGCTGTGTTGAATTACATGGCCGGCAGAGACGAGGGATGTAAGCTGGTGACCATTGGCAGCGGGTAACTAAAAGCTGTTATCTTTTCAACACACACACTTTCTTGATGTGGATTGGCTTTGCTCGAGGGTGCGATCACACCTACAGTTTGTTCTCTTTGGTCCCGACCAGATTGGAAAAGTTTACTTTGTCGCGTTTTTGGATTTGGTTCGTTTAAGTTCACGCTGCCCAGTTACAAGCAAACCGGGGCTTGTAGACAAAAGTCACATGGACTCGCATGTAGAGAGAGAGAGAGAGTTTTGGTAACCTGTCATCCCACAATTTTAGAGAGTTTGGCAGTGGGGTGGGAGTCAAAACAAAACAAATAAGATTCAGGTGAAAACCCTGTGTCTCCAAAATGTCAACTTTTCAGAAAAACAGCCTTGTTTTTGCTTGATCACAGTGCATTTTCGACTTTATCCTGTGGATTTTGTTTTGCTTTCAAAAGCCCAAGAGGTCGGAGAATTTTCTCAACCTCCTGAGGAGCATGTAATCGTTCAACTGAAGTGGTTTTCAGGGGACAACAGCGATGATTGACTTGTCTGTGATTCCTTGTCCTTGCTGTAATTTGCCTTCCCTAGTGTTCATACTAGCTAAGAACACATGAAGAAATAGCTAGAGATTGTGTTTTGTTAACTGCTGGCTAGCAGATATCAACATCCGCCTCCTTATACCCATAAACCCTTGCGTTTTGGGACTGTGTTTGTGTTTTTTTTTGCCACTGCAGCACTAATGCTGGATAGATGGGAGACAGTCATGTTATAGGAGACTTGTATGATTGTTACCAGTGTATGAAGAAAGAAAGATTATTTAAGGCCAGGGACCTGGATCACTTGTTTTCAGGCTCAAACAGGATATTTTAACATTTCTACAATTTGTTTTGGCAATTTTGGCTGAACTTCTGTGACTTCTGCAGTTTCTTTTATATTTTTTTTTCCATTTTCATGTTCTCTTTGTGTGCGTGTTTGACATTTATGCACATTATGATGCATGGGGTTTCTGTTTAAAGAGAATTTTTTTCGCTGAAATAAAGCTTAAAATGTATGTGTGTGTGTACATGCCGTGTGTGTGTGTGTGTGTGTGTGTGTGTGTGTGTGTGCTTCGTGCGCGTGTGTGTGTGTGCAGGTACATCTTTGCTACCACTGGCTATGGCATTGCTCTACAGAAAGGCTCCTACTGGAAACGACAGGTGGACCTCGCTATCCTGGCCATCATTGGCGATGGTGAGAAACACACACACACACACACACACACACACATGCATACACAGTGTTCTCATATACCAATTCATAGTGTGAGATACTAACCACAAAGTCAAAAGATTATGCTGTTTCTTGCCAGCATTGTAATTTATCCACCCACACTCACACACACACACACACACACACACACACCCCCACACACACACATGTCTGTCCTGCCTTGTCTGCTGACAGCACAAAGGGAATGCAATGAAGTATAAATAGTCCTTTGATGTTATTCTGGACACAAAAGGCTGCTCTAAACACAGGGCACAGTGTGTAAGTTATTCTAATATATTCCTCTCCGCAGCCCCAGATCTCTGTGTGTTTTTGCGTGTGTGCGTGTGTGTATGCATGCACGCATTCCTCTATCTGAGTCACAACATTCCCTTATTACAGTAGCCACTGAGGTTCTTGCATAAACAATTTCCTAGTGCAAAACAGAGAGAAAGAAAGAGAGAGAGAGAGAGAGAGAGAGAGGGAGAGCGAGCCGTAGCTTTTAGTGACTGAGTCATTTACATTTTACATCGAAAGCATTTTGCTGATGCCTGTATTCGGAGCCACTCACATTAAGTGCATTGAAGTTGATTAAATGAACATCGGTGTCACAATAATCCTCTCTTATTGAGTCTTATCAGGGCTACAGAGCATGTAGGCCAATCGCATTCCATCATATTTCATGGCTGGACAATTTTGACAAAAATCGTAATCTGTGTTATTTTCCCTCTTTGTCTTATTCTTCTTCTTCCTATTATTATTCTCGTCAAATCTTTTGTGAGTTATAGATTTTAAAGCAGAGACATAATTGCGGGCTTCAGCGGTTAATTTTCATTGCGGAGGCTACTTCAGACGGGAGCTGTTGGAAATCTATATTACCATCCCACCCTGTTACCCACATCAATCTTGTTTCCAATCACCGCTGAAGGCCATAATAGGCCATATTCATTCCCTACAAAAAAAACAGTTGGGCGGGGGGGCGTTGGAGTAGGAAAGGAATAGAGGAAGGAGGATGGAGAGAATGGAGGGTCAGAGAAAGAGATGAGAGAAACAGAAAGAGAGAGGGAGAGCGTATCTGACAGAAGGAGAGAGAGAGAGGAGACGGAGATGGAGGGAGAAAGTGATGAGAGAGACACAAAAAGACAAAGACAGAGCGTGCGTGTGGCGAACAGAGAGGCGAGGTGAAAGGGAGAGGGAAGGAGAAAGGGATGAGGGGAAGACAGGGAAAGAGGGTATGTCAGGAAGAAAGAGAGAGAGAGGGACTGAGAGGAGGGCAGGTTCTTGATAGATGACAGTGACTCGGTGTCTTGGCAGATGCTACTTGATCAGACAGACACGGTGTGGGTGGAGAGCATATGGCTTTCACCGACAGAAAGAAGAGAGAGAGACAGAAGATGGGGGGTAGTGGAGGAAGGTGAAGAACTGACAGACAGACAGTCTGACAAAACAGACTAACGGACTGGCCTGAAGCATATGGCCGGCGTAGATATGGCTGAGCCAGCTGCTTGCAGGGAACACTCTTTCTCTGTGGGTTTTAAATGAACATTTACATTCTGTGCATTTAAAATGCTAATCCATGTCATTGTCATGTAAATACATGTCCGTTTTGCTACTCAATCATGATTCAATATATAGCCAATTCATGAAAGTTTTTACATTTAGTGTCCTAAATACCCAGAATTCTCTGGTGTGCAGGAAGTGATGGTTTGTTTGGAATAAGTAGAAGAAGAACTCAGCAGTTAAAGTCGAGATGAAACGGCATTTCGAGAGTATCTAACTTCCGTATCGTGACGTATTTCCGAGTGAAACAGGAAAGACAGGCGGGACATAACGTTGGGAGGAATTTGATTTGAACGTTGAAAAGTGGGTGTGTCATAACACCCGAAGACACACCGAAGTACCATGCTGTTGCTAGCTAGCTAACTAATGAATCTTAGCCTCTTAGCTCTGTGCGCTAAAAGTTGAAGATTGATTGATGGGTGGATGTCATGATATTATTGGTTGAAATTAGTTACGGGCATGCTTACGTAAGCACACGGCATATTTTGTTTTACAGGAAGAAAACATGATTGAATTTTGATATAAGAATACAATGAAATTGATTTTTGGTATTTTTTTTGGCATATATTGTTAAATAGGTGCACAGTATGACCGGGGATGTGATCTAAAAGGGTTAAAAAGGCATTTTTCATTTCATCTCGTCTTTAAAAGAGCGGTACCTACAGAAATTCAAACTTCATCAAGTGAAAAGATCTCTGGAAAGTGCAGAGCAAAACCACAGAAAGGAATACTTAGCACCAAAGACAAAGCTGAAATAAAAAATCAGCAAAGTAGCAGGTGGCTTTGATGCGTAATCAATGTTAATGAGATAATGATTGCGTGCAGCAGTTTTAGCAATTGCTACATGCAGTGGTTGCGTGTAGCAATTTTGAGGTAGTTGCTGTTTAGTATGGCAATCTCTTTTATAATCGTGTGAATACTAAATATGAGCTTCAGGCAGCATAATCCAAATTGAATATATTCATTTTAGAGCAGCAACAACAACCCACTTTCATAAAAAGCTAGCTAGTGTTAGCTAACTAGCAAACAATTTAATCTCCCATTAGATGGCTCATACTATCCATAGTAACTCACTCTGTCCAGTGATCCAACTAGACATACATTCTGCTTCATCCTCAGTCAAGGAAGCACATCCTCATGCAACCTCAGAACGTAGCAAGATTGTGATTAGTGATGCTAGTTGTCCTGGCCCCAGCGTAGCAAGACAGAGATCCATGATGGTAGCCTTAGAGCCAGTGTAGCAAGATAGTGAAGTGAGATTGTGATCCGTGACGCTCGTCATCCTAGCGCCAGTGTAGCAACATAGTGATCCATGACAGTAGCCATAGAGCCAGCATAGCAAGATAGTGTCCTGTCACCCCTGGACGTCATCCAGCCAGGATCAGGAGCGATTAGAGCTCAGGCATTTCGTTCCGCATGCTGAAAAAGACCAAGCAACTCAGGGATTACCACTTGAAACTTAATTCCCTTATCCTGAACGACTTACAGTGAGGGAGCAGGTAGGGGGGTCAGTGTCTGCTGGCTGCTGCAGAGATCAAACCTTGTAGTTTGACCTTGTAGTTCAAGGATGGTCTCCGTGACCACAAGGCCACCCTGCCTCCCCAACAGCATTTACAGCTCAAGTGCACATGTATTGCTATCTGATCCGTATAATCCCAAGCTCACAACCTTTTATCATAGACAGAGGTCCCATCATTTTCATTGTTCCTCCACGATTGAACCTATAATGTACGACTTAACTAGAAAGTTTACCTTGGGATTTGACTTAGATCTCATGACTTGAGGTTGACTTAGTCCTAATTCTGCTCTAAGTGTTAGTAGTGTAGTGTTAGTAGTGTTAGTGGCACTAATCATGTGAAGTACTTTCCAATCCCAAAAATTCAAAAATCTTGTTGTAATATTGTAATAAGTTGTAAGATTCCCAAAGTGGACAATGGACACGTTCGTCCCAGCCCACATTTTCCCACTTTGTTCAGGTTTTCTAAAGTGTTTCATTTTGGAAACTTGTTTATTTATGCAAGTTTAATGTGAATTGAGAGTCGTTATCAATATGAATCACTATCACCAGATTAGTATATTCTCTCAGAGACACGTTCGGAAGTGTTTTCCTGCACTGTTTGTGCAGGAAACATAACATGATAGAAAAGCTTTGCTTCCACACACCCACAGCTTAGACCCTTCAATGGTTTCTCAGGTCCTAGATGGTTCAAACTAAAACATTTTTACAGCCCCTGGAAGCGTGGATGACGCTTGTAGAAACTTGTGTTCCCGCGTTCCAGCTGACTGGTCACCAGACTATTCCTTGAGCCCTCTGACTGCTGAAAAGAGAGCAAAATTTGAATTTCACCACTGCTTCCCCCTCGGGGACAGAGCAGCAGTGCAAGCAGCGGCAGATCTGCACGGCTTTTCCCTTGAATGCACTCTAATTCTAAGGTACAGAAAATGGCCCGTCGATATCTTAAGATGCCATTCTCTTTTAATTCTCTTCATAAAAGGTTGTACAGCGGACACATGTATCAGTCTATTTGTGAATCTGTCAAGGAGATGAACGCTCCACAGTCGTCCTAAAGGGTTAATGATGTCTAAGTGTGTCTGCACCCCCAAGACATCCTGCTGAACACCACCATGATATTTGTCTTTCCCCACCAGCAGCCTTAGTTATCCAGCCCTGAATGACACAGATTGGATTAGCCACACGCCAAATGTCACAGAGGAAAAGAGAGAGGGAGCGAGGGGAAATAGAGGGAGGGGAATAGAGAGGGAGGACCGAGAAAAGATAGGGTCTTTCTTTGTTGCTGTGTTCCTTTCTTTCATTAACACCAAAGAAACAATCTCTTGGCCCTATCAGGCAAGATGGAAGAACTGGAAGCCCAGTGGCTGGTGGGTATATGCCACAGCAAAAAGACATTTACTGTAAACATCCAAACACTTAACAATTAAACGACCCTGACACTGAACAACCAAAGTGTTTATTCCTTCTTTTACCTCTCAGGTGAAATAGAACCCCAGTGGCTGATGGGTATCTACTATAAGCAAAATAAATGTATTAGGGCTTCGATTGTTGTGGGTTTTTGTTGGGTTTTTTGAACACAGATACTGATATGTTTAGACTTAAGTTGCCAATAGCAGATATTTTGTGCCGATATTCAATATCTTTAAATTTCACCATTTCCATGTCAAAAAGTTACAAGTATACAGTGTTTCTCCCAGAATTGTATTCTTACCAGGGTGGAAAAGCCTCTGAAACCATCATATGACACTAAAACTCTCCATTGAAACCCAGACTAATGAAATTGTGACATGACTGGCCGATATCCGATATTTAGTAAAAGGCCAATACCAGCCTATTATATCGGCAAACTGATATATCAGTCTAACCCTAAAATGTAATAGTCCCATGCACAACTAAACCCTAAACACCACACCTAGCAACACTACTAGACATACAGCTACACATCTAGACTGCCTCTCCCTTCTTTTGCCTCTCAGGTGAAATGGAGGAACTGGAAGCCCAGTGGCTGACAGGAATCTGCCACAATGAGAAGAACGAGGTGATGTCCAGCCAGCTGGACGTAGACAACATGGCGGGGGTGTTCTACATGCTGGCCACGGCCATGGGCCTCTCCCTCATCACCTTCGTCTCCGAGCATCTCTTCTACTGGAGGCTCAGATACTGCTTCACCGGGGTCTGCACCGGCCAGCCTGGCCTCCTGTTCTCCATCAGCAGGGTAAGGACCATGTTTGTATACAGCATATATGTGTGTGTGTGTGTGTGCATGTGCTTGTGTGTGTGTGTGTGTGTGTGTGTGTGTGTGTGTGTGTATGCAGTGTGCAGGCATGGGGAGGATCGGGCCATGAGATATGGAAGGAATAACTTTTTGTTCAAATGAAAGAACAACCCATAAATAAACACACACTTTGGACCAGTAGTCTTGAATTTGGCACTAGTCAGAAAACACAAAAACAGGCCAGTGCGTGTGTGTGTGTGTGTGTGTGTGTGTGTGTGTGTGTGTGTGTATGCACACGCTGTGCAGGTTGGAGGTATATTGGAAGTTTGTATGTGAAAGGGTGTGCAGGTGTGGTTGTTGCACAGTGGGGTGTATTGGGATTGTGTGTGTGAGTGTGTGTATGGGAGAGGGTCGGCGGTTGGTGTGTGTGTGTGAGCATTCAAGCAATTGCATGTGCGTATATGTAGCCCTGGAATGTTTTTTTCGGTGTTAATGGTGGTCATGTTCAAGGCTATAGGGTGCAAGGACGTATCGGAACTGAATTGGGGGCTAATCGTGCTGCATTATTGGGGTCAGGCGGGCCTGGCTTGGTGCTGTTTTCTATCAGCACGATAAGAGGACACACACACACGTGCCGAGACAAAGACTAACACATAGCTACTGCTAAACTAAACAAAAGTCTAGGGCTGGACAGATTTAGGTTGTTAGGAAGGGAAAGGAACAGAAAGAAACAAAAATGGTAAGGAGGGAGGGTTGCAGAGAGGAGGATGAGAGGGAAACAGTTGCGGAGAGAAAAGAGGCGGGGGGGGGGGGGGTGCAGGGATCACGAGGCAGCCCTAAATATCGACAAAAATAGATCTTAATTTGCAACGTGTTTTTGGGTGAAATCGCAGCACCCACCCCTAAATCAATCTATTCTCTCTCATTCTGTTAAAAGGTCAGCATTCTCCCTTGTTTTGTGTGAGAGCAGCAGACATGGACGTGCATTCTTAAAGGCACTGCAGTGTTTCTGCACTATTTTTCGAGGCAGAGCGCGACTCGGTTAGCAAAGTTAACGGGAGGGGAGGGAGGGTGTGGGGGGGGGCTGGCTTTCGGAGAAGATAGAGTGAGGTTCTTAAGAGAGATTTGTTATGTTAAACACATTCTCAAGGGTGATTTGGGCCACAAGACGGCCTTAATAGCATATGCTGTGCTGATAAGCTCCACAAAATGTGCGCCGAACCAAAAAGGGCTTATAATGTGTTGAAAGTGATAAATGCTGTTTAAGAATGTATTTGTGAACCAATGCCGAAAAAAGGAGCTCAGTGAGGAGGAGAATTTTCTTTTGTTTTTCACAGATTTGATCTATGGAATACGAGCTGCTAAGGAGCGCAGCATTACATTTAGACATTAAGAGCCATTGGTAGCCATGCTGGTTTGGATGCTACTCTATATAAAGATACAATTGAGATACAGTTTGTTAACGTTTTTGTTGATTAAACCTTTCTCACTGCCACCTCCTCATAATGGAAACTGGCACTTCTCCTGTTTACTGGCGCTCCTTCTCAAAGAAGCTGTTGCATGTCAGTGACCAGGCCACATGTATCGACTGCCAGGCTACAACTCTTTCACACCTTAAATGATAGTCTCTCACCCCAGGAGTGCCTCTGAGAGAGATTTGGAGAGACAGTTTATATAACCATTCTCTTATATTTCTAGGTCATTTTTGACTTTTGGCTTTTTTGGGTTGGTTGAATGCTAAGATAGTACGAAGCATGTTTTGCAAAATATGCACTTTGACCAAAATACACTTGCAGATGTAAAATATATAGCTCTACTATAAAGTTGATGGAGCTGCAATGAGCCTTGTTTCATTGCATTGCATCATATTTCCACTACGTGTCCCGCTGAGAAATTGTCCACTGGTCCTGCTTTAGGTGATGGACATGGGGTGGGGTTGATTGATCTTGTGTTGTTCTTACAGCTCCATCATATTAATAGTTTCCATTTTCAGGGAGGGGTACAGTCTTATTTGAGCGTATGCTGAAAAAAGAAGCCCCGTCAAAAACAAACGTGTCTGGTGAAAAAGAAAAGAAAGCTTAATGTACCGTTGAGTTAAATTTGTATTTGATATTCTAATTAATAAAGATGGTAATAAACGTCTGAGTTGGTTCAATTTAGAATGATTTGCTGAGTCACTAGTAATTCAATACATTTCAGTAAAACATTATTAGTTTAAAGTACAGAGCACAGATCTGCTTGGGCAGAGCTGTTTGAGATAAGTAATCATTATTGTTTTTGTCTCTCTCTATTTCTCTCTCCATTCCTCCTCATCTTCGATTTTCCCTTCTCTCATTCCATTTTCTCTCTTTCCCTCCCTCTTGCACATTTTCTGCCTCCATCTTTCCTCCTTTTCTTCTCCTTTTACCCTCTACCACTTCTGTTCTCTTTGCAATGTTTCTTCTTTCGCCCTCTTTTCCTTCCCTTCCTCCTTTCACATACTCTTCTCTCTATCCCTCCACCATTCCACCCATTCATCCATCTGTCTCTATGCAGGGAATCTGGAGTTGTATTCATGGCGTCCACATTGACATGAAGAAGAAGACGGATCTGGACTTTAGCCCCCAGGCCAACATGCTCAAGCTCATTAAGTCGGCCAAACAGATGACCAACATGTCCAACCTGGGCGGCTCCCGCATGAACTCACCCAAACGTGAGTTCATGCATTCGGCTGGCCCCATGATTATGGATATGATGGCAGAGAAGGGCAACTTCATTTACGCCGACAACCGAAGCTATGCGCCCAAAGATATGATCTACGGGGACACTGGAGACCTGCAGTCATATCTGACCAACCGCCACAAAGACCACCTCAACAACTACATCTTCCAGGGGGGCCAGCATCCTCTGACCCTCAACGACGCCAACCCCAACACCGTGGAGGTGGCGGTGAGCGCCGATGCCGCCCAGACCAACGCCAAGCCGCCCCGGACGCTGTGGAAGAAGTCGGTGGACACGCTCCGCTCGGGGCCACCTGGGGCCCCGCCGATGCCCGACATGCTGATGCCAGACCCGCGGATGTCGATGAAGACGCAGCGCTACCTCCCCGAGGACGCGGCCCACTCTGACATCTCCGACTGCTCCAGCAGGGCAGCCTCCTACAAAGACCCAGAAAACAACAAGCACCTGAAGCCCAAGGACAACTTAAAAAAAAGATCGGTGACGTCAAAATACCCCAGGGATTGCAGTGAGGTGGAGCTGTCCTACTTAAAGACTAAGCAGGTCAGCGGCGGAACAAACCAACCCGGGAGAGGAGGAGGGGGGGAGAAAATCTACACCATCGACTCGGACCGGGAGCTGAGCCTGCACTCAGACCCCATCCACTACCGCGAGAGCCGGGGTCTGGCTGCAGACGATTTGGATTACCCCGAGATCTACTCCGACCACAACGACAACTATAGGAAGTGTGATCAACCAATCATTCACCTGAACTCCTCCCCTCTGCATCACACAGACTCAGATCTCCTACCAGACCCAGCCTACTCCAAACACTATAGCCTGAAAGAGAAAAATCTTACCCTGTCACCGCACGAGTCCAACGACCGCTACAAACAGACGCATTGCCGTTCCTGCTTGTCCAAAATGACCTCCAGCTACCCAGGAGGAGTGGCATACACGCCCACCGCGTCTGCCGCAGCTTCTGCCACACGGTCCCCGTACAACCGGTGTGAAGCATGCCTCCACACAGCCAACCTCTATGACATTAGCGAGGACCAGCTCCTCGCAGACGCCTTGGTCAATCCCAGCTTGCACCACCAACAGCAGCAGCAACCAGATGAGATGTTCGGGCTTTACTGGCCGCAGACGGACGGGCCACATGTCCAGAAGAGGAACCGCTTGAGGCTGAGCCGGCAGCACTCCTTCGACAACATCATGCTGGAGAAGCCCAAGGACGTAGACCTGGGCCGACCGGCACGCAGCGTCAGCCTCAAGGAGAAGGACCGCTTCCTGGACTCGGCATCCGACTCGCCCTATGCCAACCTCTTCGGCATGCGCCCCTACTCCGGCAGATTGTTCGGCACCGGGTCCAAATCGATGCTGTTCAACCACAACCTGGAGGAGAGCAAGAGGAGCAAGTCCCTGTACCCGGACCACGGCTCGGACAACCCTTTCCTCAGCCACTCGCTGAGGGATGACACCAGCAGCAGACTGGTCCACGGGCGCAGCTCCTCTGATATTTACAAACAGCTGGCGGTGGCCTCATCTGCGGCAGCCCTCGGAGCGGCCCCCGTCAAAGCACGCAACGACGCGAACAATCTCCGCTCCTCCGTTAAATCCACCACTTCATACTGCTCACGGGACGGGCGGATAGCCAATGACATGTACAATACAGAGCATGTGATGCCTTATTCAGCCAATAAGACTAGCGCATACCCGGCCCCGCGTGGTGTCCTAAACTCAGCCCAGTTCAGCAATAGACGGGTGTATAAAAAAATCCCCAGTCTGGAGTCAGACGTTTAGTCGATATAAGAAATGATGTGTTTTTCTCCTTCTACTTACTCCTCTCTGGGTTTGTATTATAGTTTATCAACTATCTTATCCACTTAGGGATGCCATAGCCACACTACTTTTTTCTTCCTCTTCTCTTCGACATCGTAATCCAAACGAACTCGTACCCTCTTGGGTATGACCAGTACTACTACTACTCTCTTTGCAGATGATATCACCATTTCTGTCCATTCTCTCTCATGTATCAATGAGTTGGCTGCATGGCTGGCACTCTGCCATAAGGTTTCCTGGTGTAAAGGGGAGGGGAATTATTAACCCCCAAAGTATAAAAGGGGCAGGAAATGACACAGTCCCATTCGTGGGAGAGAGAAGGCTTAAGTAACATATAATGGAGGACTGCTACCAGAGGCGTTGGGGAAAGAGGCAGTTGATTTGAAATAGAGATTTGGGAGGAAGCGGCGAGGAGAATGGGAGAAATGATCAAAGAGGGAGAGCAAGAGAGAGAGAGGTAATAACGACCTCTCTTTCTCATCCCCTCCCCCTCCTCCCCCCTCTTCCTTCCCATCCCCTCTGTCGAGCGGCGGGGCTCGCTAGTTGAGGAGGAGAGGGCTGACAGGGAGACCAGATGGGCGCGTTTGATGTCGCGGCCAGACACGGAGGCGTCCCAGGAGGGCAGGGGCGTCACAGTGAGCTAGTCCAACGGTCTGCTGCTTGTTACTCTGACAAATATGGCCACCAAGACACCTGGCAGTGGAAGAGGAGAGAGAGGGAAGGGGGAGAGAGAAAGGAGATGAGAGGTAAAATGCCACAGAGAAGACTATCCAGTATTTCCAGAATTTTTTGGGGCTGTTAGGTATAGGTGTACTTGGTCAGAATTTGGTTTCATACGTTAAGCCCAGGCAAAGGGATGTGATTGGTGATGAGATGCTGAGAGTATTGTAGGTGCTATACAATGAACAATGTTTACAGACTGACAAATAGACAGACTGACAAAATGACTGATAGAAAAAGACAGACAGACAAACAGGGAAACCTGAGGCAATTGATGGGCATTTCATTTGTGGCTCTGCACATAGAAAAATAATAGCAAAGTATTGCTTTTTATTCTATTAAACTATAAGATTTATTAGGGATTCTGGCATTCGGATCCCCCTATTTAGGATTTTAGTGTTTGCTTATTTGGTAGCACAATAACCATTAGTTTTAAAACCTCTCCCACCTTTGCTTTGGAAAAAGCATATCTTTCTGAAAAATACCGTCAAGAGTAGTAGATTATTTTGCATGTGTTGATTTTTTTGGTGTCGGAGAAGAGAACATACACACATATACAACACTCAGACACACATTTTACATGTCTATGAAAAGGGACTATGTCTTGCCAACTATGGTGGATGGATACGTACAATCGATACCTTGACCCTTGACCTTTATGCTTAGTAAATCAGTGTCATGCTCTGGTTCCTGCTGCGAAAGAGCGAGAGAATGGCGGAAGGGAAGAGAGCAAAGAGAAGATAAACAAGGGAGCAAAAGGATGAAATGACACCTACGTCCGCACCACCTCGTCCGAGGCGGGGAGGGGGTGGGGGCTGATGTGTTTTTGTCTTTTTTACCTCCCTGCCGCTGAAAAACAGGGTACTAGCTATAAAAAAAAAACGACTGACGATTCCTTCCTTCTTTTCCTCCTTCCTTCCTCCCTTCCTCACTCAACATGACACACATCGCTAGAGTGTTGGCTCACTATATAATTACTTAACTTTGTTTCTTTGGGGTTTTTGTAAAATTGAACTCTGTCGGGTGGTTCGGTCGGCACGGCAGTAGCGGTGCTGTATCTAACTTCTGCAGTCTAACTGGGGATGGGGTTATCAATTATTGATCATTGATTACTGGGACAGTGAAACACGATCCACGATCAAGCAGGGCTCTTGGAGAGGATCTCAAGACTACTTATGATGGATCCCTTGTTTACCTTCATAGCGGGGTTGGGGTAGGGTGGGATGGGACGGGACGGGGGGGTTGAGACGGAGAGGGACGGGGCCGAGGCTCCACTGTTATGTACTCATAAGTCAATCATGTATCCATCTCGGTGTGGAGTAAGTCGTGTGTGTGCATGGCAGACCTTGGGTAAGCTTGAAGTCTCAACCAGAACATTTGGTTCCTAATCTGATTGTTTTTTTGCATTTGTTCGTTTGATTGTTTTTTTTTTTCATGACACTCAGCCGAAAAAGACTTGCACACGCACACTGATCCATGTACACACGTGCACACCCATACACACACTCCCTAACACACACACACACGCACACACACATCTTGTAGCATTATACTGTACATAAGTGTACAGTCAAACAAAAAAAAACATGTAACCATCTTGACTGACTGACTGATTGATTTGTTGATTGATTGATTGGATTCACAAAGCCAAATTGTATCAAATAAAATACCTCAGGATGGTTTTTGTGCGTTTTGGGGGAGCTTCAACCGTAGCAACTCAACACAAACACGATGTGACGCGGCGCCGATTTTTTTGTGTTTTTTGTAAAAAACAAAAAACGAAAACGACAAAAACACGATTTGTAGCGACCGCAGAGCCGAATGAAACTTTTTCTCCTTTTGATGTTTACCAGTCCAAGGTCTTCCAGTGCAGTTCTCTGCTCAAGCTCATGCAACCCACGTAAAAAAAAAAAAAAGACAGAGAGAAGAGGAGGAGAAGGAGGGAAAGGAGGGATGGCGGTAGAGGGTTTAGATCTTTTTTCTTTTTTTTTTAACCCTTAGCCAAACGGAGGACGTTACGTAAAAATCGGAGAAGCTAGCCTAAGACGGAACCTCTCTATCCTCTCCATGGTCTTCGAATGGCGGATGGCCGCGTTAGCTGCCTGCGTTCCGATTGAAGCTCCGTCTTTTCTTTGTCTCTTTTTTTCTCACACACAAGCAAAACCCACGGTCATATCGCCCTTTTGTACTCTTGGAATACTGCAGTGAAGCTCTCCTGCTCCCCCCCCTGTACGCCTCCTCTCTCCACCCCCCGCCTCCGCTTACCCCAATGTTGACTGACGAGCAACATGTGTCCTTTTTTTGCATCTAATCTGCATATTTATTATTATCATATTTATCTCCACATGCTGCTTGCGTGAGCTGACAAGTGAGCAATATGCACATGTAAAAAAAAATATATATATCAAACGGCACCGGAACCCTCGCGTTTTATGAACTCATGGCGATTTGTTCTACTCGTTCTACTTTTACAGAACTGTCATGTAAACTGATGCTGTTTTATGTTCACACACACACACACACACACGTGCAAACACACACACACACACACAGACAGACAAACATACACACCCAGACACACCCTTGTGACGACAACCCTGCTCTTTTTAATGGCAAAAATGTATTTTAATTACATTTAATGATAAATAATGAGGTGATGGCATGCAACCCCAGATGTAACAATTTTAATGTTTTCTGTTTTTCTTTTTCTTTCTTTTTTTTTCTTCTGTTTGTTATTTTTGTTATGATGTTATGATCACTAATGCGTTGTAACCAGGTGTGAGTATATACATATTTGAGAGAAAAAAAAAAAACATACTATCTATGTTGAACACGATGATGATGCTGCTGCTGTTTTGGGGGAGAAGGCGAGGACTTGACCCCGGTGCGACTTCCCCATTGGCCGACGGGTCGCTATCAGGCCGCCCAATGGGGTCGCGGGTCAGGGGTCAGGGCTTGGTTCGGTAAGGTGGGACATCCTTGCTCTTCCTCCAATGGCAGGTGAGAATTACTGTATCACCAGCTCTGCTTCTCTCTTCCCTCTCCTTCACCTGTAGTCAGGACTTCAACTGTAAAGAAGATAAAAGAAAAAAAGCAACCCTCTACTTTGAGTCTGCTCTCCCTCCAAAGATACGAGACCTCTTTCTTTATGGTTTGCTGTAAGAATAGAGCTTTTTTTTTTAAAAACTAATACTTCCTCAAAGACTTTTAAGGAACTATTTTGAATATATTTAGAAACGACACCTGTATACATCGCTTGTAAATTCATACTCGAAGACATCATCATGGAGAATTATAAATGATAAAGAGTAAAAACGATATTTTTTGTGTGAATTTCACAGGAGCTCTTCTGTACAGTGGCACTGTTTTTTTCTCTCTGTAGAGCGACTAGAATAAAACTTCACCATTCACAAGGTTTGCTGTCCTGTCACAATTCACCACCAATGCACCTAGCTGCCTGTCTGCCTCGCTTTATATGGAAATAACCTGCTGTTTCTCATCTACTGTGTATGTATTTTCCTACCAGGGTGTTTACCTCATATGGATATACTTATATTTTAGGGATTTAGGTGATGCTTACAATGATTGCAACGATGTGTTTCACCTTTAAGGGTCTAACTTTCCGAGAGTCACTTCTTTCTCAAGTGGATTGGGTCCGAGGAATTTAGGTCCAATTGTTCTACAAGCTTACAAATTTTTAATTTTGAAAGGTGGGATATATAGGGCCATCTATTGGGAGGATACAAGGGTGAAATGAAGATGGAATGTTGAATTTGAAAGGTCTAACTCTAAAAGAAAAAAATAAATAAATACAATTATTGGGTATTTCAAAAACACAAATGTTCTTTCATACTGGCAAACATTTTGTTACGAGAAGGTATCACTTGTCAAATGGTGGATGTGTCATTTTGATGAGAACTTGGCAAAGATGGTCTTGGGAAAACCATGTGTTGCATCTCAGCAAGATGTGATATTGGAACTATAGGCAAAATCTGCAATGGTGCTTCATTCTACTAATACCTCTGGTAACCTCCCTTAGGTGTAGATTACATTAAACCAAGTCCACCATTGCCTTGTCCACTATAAGAACTGCAATAATTGATTACTATTGAACATCTATATTAAGTGACATTTCCTAAAACTGTAAAATGTAAAAATGTAAATACTGTCTTAATCACAATGCTAAATGTCATTGATGTCATTTAGCAAGTATGCCCACATTTATTTGTAGGCGGCAAATATCAGCACAGTCGTGCAAATGCTGACAAAAAATAGCTGAAACAATTCCTCATACTCACCACCTCCCCAATCTGTTTGCTAAAGTATCCAAATGTTCTCTTTTAAATGTGAATCACTTCTGATCCAAAATGAGATATCCACCATTTGAAAAAAACAAACAAAAAAACACATCACACCCACTGAGAGACAGCACAACATTCTAAGAAACTGTAGTAAAAACAATAGTTGTTAAATTAAATCCACTTTAACAGACTTGATCTTATGTTTCAGAATGTTTCAGGGTTTTTTATTTTTTTGTCCCCTTCAAAAACAAATTTGTTCATGCAGCTGTTGGCCTTTATCTGCAAACAAAAGGCCTTGATTAATGTTCCTCTGGTAAAGAGAGCAGATGTTGATCTTGTCCCTTGAGCTCTGTCAGTTGATGCTGTCATTTGAAAACCCATTTCTAAAAAGTCTTATTTTACAGCAATTAAGAAAAACTGACAGTCTTCCCATTGACTCCCATGCAATTTTCAAATGAAACAAAAGTTTTACAGGCTTTAGTTTTTGGCCCTCTGCTCAAGAAACTTACTCGGCACATATTCAGTCAGAGTCATGAGGTTTTTATCAGCTCGACTGAACTTGAGACTTCATGATTTTCAAACATTCTCTCTGCAACTGAACCAGGTAAGCCAGGTAAGAAAGGTAAGATGACACATTTTCTCATTGTCACAAAGCCAGAGAAGCAGAAACACACACACACACAAATGCACACACACACACACACACACACACACACACACACACACACACACAGAAAATGTCTTATTTAAATACACCAGTCAGATTAATATACATTCCTATCATGGACAGCACACCCATTTACAGGCACACTTCAGTGCCACCTTGGACTGTACCCTCCCTTTATTGTGGGTGGAACAGTGAGTACGTGGTCCATCAACCACAGGTTGGACAGGGATCTGAGGTTTTAGTCATTCAGTCACTTCACCGCTGCTAAGTAATAAACATCCTGGCTTAAAATGACTTTGGCTGGTGGCCGTGTTGGAGGTTCTCAGCTCTTGGCAACAACAGCTGAGAACAATTGATTGCATTTCTAAACTTTTGACTCTCAGCATTCGTCTCAGCATTCAGTAGACATGGTTCACTTCTGTGCTGTTTTTGACTGCGGTCATCATTTTGACACTGATCTGATCAAATTTGTGATAGTTGTTAGCCAGCAAATCATAATATCTGGTCAGCTAACCATCACTTTATTGTTGCAAACATGTCTAATTTGTGCACTAGCCAACATATCTAGTAGAAGCTAGCATTAGCAGCCATCATATGTTAACATTAACATTGGTTGCTTTGCTAAACTAGCCTTTTGGCTAGTTGGCTAGCTAACAAAACCAAAAACTGTGTTCAGGTTAACTGAGCTGACTCTACTCAAGTTTCAAATTCCCAAATCCTGGAAAACAGAGTGGTTGATTATCAAAACCAAGAACGGCAAGTCGATACTTGTGTCCTTGTGGAGAACGTTCTTCCCAAGTTGTCTTGGGGAGAACGATCTTCTCATGAAAGTGAACAGAGAAGCTTCCTTACAGTTTGAGATGGACTGTACTTCACATTGCACGCTGATTCATTATGAGACACAGCTGTTAGTTTTCCCACCTGTTAACCGGCTCTGTACTGTAGACTGCAGCGCTGTTCGGACGTGATGCGTCATTGTCGCAATGAATCTTGGGTCATCTCAAGTCACCATCCGATGCGTCCTCGATATTCTGAGGTTGGCAAGGAAACTTCTGGGTTTTCTATCCGTCCTCCGTCCTGTCGTTCTTTTGATTTGGAATCGTGCTTCAACGGTTAGATATTACATAAAACACGTCATGGAGGACACAAGAACGCACAAGAACGCGTATTGATAATCAGACAGTATCTTTAATGGAGACCTCATGCTGCACTAGTAGGCATAAATATAAATTCCAACCAATAAAACCATCACAGATTTTTGAACAATCCTGCCCCTCCCATCAAATAAAACTGCCTTTTTCTCCCTAACTGATATCCCATTGGTTTACACTTTTGAATGATCCCTTATAGGGCTGCACGATATATTGTTTCAGCATCGACATCGCGATGTGCGCATGTGCAATAGTCACATTGCAGGACGCGCGATGTCAAGTAAGGCAAATTAACTCAAACACGTCATGCTACAACTTTTTTGCTGATTGATACAAAAGGAAAACTCGCAAGGTTCTCATTTTCCATGACTAATCTACAAGAAAAGTCCATCTGATATTACATAATTTAGTCTGATTTAAGGGTTCTTGGGTACACAGAGTTGGATCAGTTCCCAATGTGCTCTGGTGAAGGGGTGCACTTCATCAATTTATCAAACAACCAAAGCAGGCCCCACTAGTCGCCTACCACAACCTGAAAATGAGCGCTGCCTGTTTTGGTTGTTTGACAAACTGATCAAGTGCACCCCTTCACCAGAGCACATAGCGAACTGATCGCTGTGCATGCAGAGTCTGTGTATCACCTGCCTGTACTGTCACAGATAATGTCGCCTGGATGCTAGAGGCAGGCGTTCAGTTACGCGAGGCGGCTTTTGAGTGCGTGTATTCCCGTTATCAGCGGCACCTCATCCCGGTGCTGGTTAAAAGTTAAAAAGTTACTGTCACGGGGCTGGTCCGTGCCCTAATGTAAGAAACGCTTAACACACACAACACACACACAAAACTTGCAGTATCCAGATGTATCTGTACTTACATCTTGCCGGCATATAAATCTGTTTGTTGCTTGAGTTTGAGAGTTTTACCATCCTCAGCCGCGCTGGGAGGCCTGTTTATCTTCCACCACGCAGATTAAGCATACATTTGAACATCGTTAGAAATGGTAGATTACAGGTAAATAACACAACTGCGACACACAAGTCCATTTGTAAAGTTTATTAAGAAACGTGTTGTTTTTCCCAAATACCTCTCCACCTGTTCTCTCTCCACTCCATGTAGTGGAGGAGTCCAAGCTGATTTCTGGAGGGGTGGCAGAGGGCTGAACCAAGTGTGGTAGAAGTAGGAGGGGGGTTTGTTTTGTTAGAAGAGGATAGACTTTTAAAGTACCCAAATGATGAAAATTATGATTGTTAATTGTATATCTGTACATGAATAACACACTGCATGTATCTGGTGAAATTTCCTGTATTTTTTCATATCGCAATATATATTGCAGAAAAAAAAGATATCGCAATGTCAGTTTTTTCCAATATCGTGCAGCCCTAATCCCTTACTTTATTATGTTCCGCCCCAACAATACATCAAATCAAGGAAGGAAAGATGCCATTTCATGGGTTCTTTCAACTCATAGTGCTTTGGCGTAGAGGCTAGGGCTAAAGACAGACCTTTCACTTTCATTTATAACCTAATGTTGCTGAATTGACATACACGCCACAACACACCTTTTCAGGTATCTCTCTTTTCCTAGTGTGATTTTTGTATATTTAGCCATTATTTGTGCACAGCCAATTCTCCAGTGGACCTCCATGATACCAATCACAATGCATTGTGGGAAACAAATGTTATGTAATACCCTGCAGTATAATGGTGCTGTGGTGTAATAGTTGTCATTTTGGTGATGGAAACCAAACATTAGCCTGCATTCTGTAACCACAGGTGGAAAAATACAAAATACAGTTGAGTGTTTCAATGGAGATGGAAAAATGGAGAAAAAGTTTCATTGTGTTTGTATGTGTTTTGCGTGTTGCACATGCGCAGGTGAGCCCTGATGCCAGAGAGGCCTTGTGTTGTGACCGCTCATTGACCTTGCATGCATATGTGTGTGTGTGTAGTGTGTGTGTGTGTGTGTGTGTGTGTGTGTCCAACTCACAGAGCTACGGGAGGCCATTTGGGCTCCAGCTACATTTACCATCTGCCACATTCCCCCTATCCTTTCCTCTCGCCTTATACCTCTTTCCCTGTCTCCACCCGTTTTATTCCATCGTTCCCTCTTTCTATACACCTCTTTTTCTATCTACCGAACCCCATTCCCTTTCTCCATGATCTTCCTCAACGTCCTTTCCACCTATTTCCTTCTCATCTTGCAAATCTTTTTCTCTCTGTTGTATATTCCCCTCTTTCTCCAACTGTTTTTCGCTTTCCCTCAACCTGTCTCATATTGTTATATTCCTCTCCACTTCTTTCTCTGCCTGTCTCTCTCTCTCAATCTCTGTTTATCTCTCTCTCTCTCCTCTACCTCCTCTTTTTTTCATGGACCACTGTCTTACCCCAAATCGTCCATTTTGAGATCATTAGAAATTAGGAACGCAAGTTATAAAAAAAAGCAAAATGATGTATGCTCACTATAGAGAAACAGAGAGAAATTGGAGCAACAACAACAAAGAAACACTGGCGGTTTGATCATTGTTCTATTTCTTCTGCTCTCTTTCTTTCTCTCTCTGTTTATGATTTACAATCATAGTGCACTGTGTTTTATCCAGAAGTCATTTTAGGACAGCATTGTTTACCCACAGCAAAATGTGTGGGATCAATAAGACCGCTTATTTTTATACCCAGACCCATGCAATTATACTGTGATGCTGTCGGTATCAAGTGAACCAGAGGGAACTTAAAACCTCTTTCCTTGGTAGATGAACACTAAAACAATTTTGTCACTGGACTGCAAACATCCTGCATGCCCTCCACCCTGTAAACGTGACTAGATAAAAGGGTCAGATATTCATTATGTCCCACTGAGTATTCAGGTTGTTTTCATGGCTCTGCCCATTAAAAACCTGTTATCTTGAATACCAATAGAAACTTGCTTTGATGTAAGTGTGCATAAGTCACCTCTTACGCCTATGTGAAGATTTGCCTCTAGCAACATAGCTAATAAAGCTGTTGTGGGACACGGATGGAGAAAAATTGCAGTTTACATGGTACTCTATGTGTTTAAAAGGGTTAGAAAAGTAGGGTACTGGACTGGCCATCTGCTATTGGCTGGTCTTTGGAGCCAGGTGATGTCAACTTCTATAGAGTACAACAGGTGGTGACATCACCTGGCACCAAGGACCAGCCAATAGCAGATGGCCAGTTCAGTACCCTACTTTCCACCATTAGGTGTCAGGCTTCACCACAGATTTGGGTTTGGGGTTTAGCTACTCTTTACATTTAGGTTAAGGATAGGCAACTAAAATAACTTTGGTTAGGTTTGGGTAAGGTTTTGGTCATGGTCAAATAAGAAAAACTTTCACTAAAAATAAGAAAAACTTCACTCGCAGTAGGAAACTACAAAAACCAGAATTTGGAATTGAACCCTATGATGTATCCACTCATCTACCACCACAACCACAAAACCCTTACTTCCCACCGCACTATTTCAATGCCAAACTACTGCCTGTTCCTAGTCATCTTAGTCATCTAGACATCCTTCATGTAATCCTTAGCGGAGATCCTTTGGTGGGAAAGTGTGTTCCTCTCATTTTTTGTGCACAGAGCATATATTTGCATTTGAAGACACAAATGCAGTAATTACCTTGGCAAGTTCTAAATACTGAACATGATTAAAGCTAGTTCTAGTTCTAGCTCTAAAAACTAGGAGCTAGTTTTTAATCATGTCCAGTATTTAGAACTTGCCAATGTAATTAAAAGGCATTTTAATTATTTTCACCTCAAGTTGAGTGCCTTGGTTCCTCATTATCTTCCTGGCTAATATATTTATCCTCTGCCAAAGAGCACCTTCTGGTTTGATACAGTTGATAGTTTCAAGAAGCTCTCCAGTCCTATCGCCCTTTATTCTACACAAATGCAGTAACTTTGTTCAGTTTGTGCATCAGTTATGTATGTCCTTAGGTCCTTAGGTGTGTGTCTTCAATAGCCAACATACTACACAACATACTACACAGTCTAAAAGATTTCAGCATTGCTTCACAAAATTGGCAGACTTTTATGAATGTACAGAAGACACAGAGCTTGTTTTTTAGATGAGATTTGACAATAAACAAGCGGAACAGATTTCTGAACACTCGGAAGTGTCTCAGAAAATGACTCAACAGCGTGACACATGATGGGCTCTTATGGGCTATTCCTCTTTAGCTATTCCCTTTGTATCAAACCATCTTGAAAACCCATCGCTGCTACTGAGAGGGAAAATTGTTACGTTAAAGCAAGTAGACACACGAAGACTGTAGGCTCTCAACGCGGTCGTACACGGAAGACGCGCGAACGCGCACGCGGGCACACACACGCACGTCTTAGCCCAGCTGTGTGATTCTGACACCGGCCTAAGAGGAAGTTCAACACCCAGCTCGGGGGCGGGTTGAAGAATGATTGACGGCTCATGTAACATCATCTGATGATTGGCGAAGGGCTGGAATGGCCACATATCAGACCTCTCAGACCCGTCTCTTCGTCCCACCCACACACTTCTACCCATCCTATCCGCTTTTCATCCTCAGCCCTTTGGCCTTGATCTTAGCCTTAATAGCCCAGTTTTCACTGCAAGGCCAAAGAAGGCCAACCAGGGCTTACTCATCCTCTCTTTTATTGAATTTCACCCCAAATCGTCACCCGACAAATGGCCCATTGGTCATGTGTCTAGCTCCAAAAACAGCCAGCCTGTGATGTGAGGCTTGCTGAGGATGGGCTTTGCAGGGCGGTTGGGCAGTGTGTGTGTGTGTGTGTGTGTGTGTGTGAGAGCCTGAGAGCGAGCCAGAGGGATAGGAGAGGGGTAGTAATTGAAACGGGGGTGTCATTCGTTAGATCACACAGAATCAGCAACTGTGTGGGCCAAACAGAGTGGTGCAGAGGAATCCATTTGTGTGTAAGTGTGCCTCTGCGTGTGTGTGTGTGTGTGTGTGTGTGCGTGCGCGTGTGTGTGCGAGCGCTTGTGTCAGCCAGCTCAACAAAAAGACTGTGGCAGATCATTCTTCTTCTGCGGAGAGACAGATGAAAGAAAGAGAAGAGAGAGAAAAGGGCACTCGTTTATTTTGTCATTTTCCATTCTCCCCCTTGGTCCTCAGAAAATCACCTCCCATTTGATTCTGGGAGACAAACAATTGGCACGGTCAGCTCCCCCTCAGCCCTCCCTGCTTGTGTGTGTGTGTGTGTGTGTGTGTGTGTGTGTGCGTTCAACAATGTGTGTGTTAGTCCATGACTGTTTGCCCATAGATTTTTCTATCAAAGGCCATTCTGCGCCGCTTATATCCACCCAGTGGGAATCTTTAAACCTATCTTACCTCTTCAAACACACACATACACACACACATACACACACCCCCCTGCCAACTAAACTCATAATTATTCTGAACTACTTTATAGGAGCCCAGGGAGGAAGAAATGGGTCTGATTATTAGGAAGAAAAGGGGATCAAAGTACTGCGCTTTAGCCCACTATACTTTCCTCTCAATGGTCTCCTCGCACAAAAGGTCCCTGCCTTAAGAAGATCCTTTGAAGGGAAAATACAGTCACAGTGCTTTATAGATGGGATATTATTGGCTGGTTGACCATGTGTGCTATAAAAGCACATGAATTTGTTCGAGATTGACCTTGACTTGAGAAACAGTTACTGCCAAGCGGAGGCTGCTATACAAAATGAAAGGTTGTGTGTCGCTATGCAAGATAACAAAAATTGTTTAGAAATATGCGAGTGATGTATTATCCTTTGTTTCTATACTGCATATTATTCAGCTGCAGTAAAATTATGCACTTCAACTACATTTAAAACAATAAGCCCTTTTGTGAGACCACCAGCCTGCTAGACTATGATGTTTTACTCAATTACCATAACCATACGATGTACCCACTGTTATACATAATAAATAGATATATTATTTTTACTAAAGCGCCGACTAAGCCAATTTTCATCATTAGTGTCCTCACAGCAGGGTAAGAATTAACTTTATTTTTTTTTTTTCCGGTTCAAGTTTATTTTACTATGAAATACAGTAATACATTTGAATTCCATCTTGTCAAATAAGCTCAATTGGTGCCATGAAGATTCATTTTTTGTTTTAAATCATATCTTATAGTCCATCTTTTACTCCTTTTTTACGATATTGGTTGTTTTACTTTTGTTCAACGCATCAATGGTTTGGATTGGCATTAACTTCTACTGCTGGCTGCGTGATACCAACAGTTTCCACTGCTTCAGGCTGCGTACTCAGTTGTTTCCTGATCAAAAACCACTCCATTTTTCTCCCCCAGAAAGCACTGGAAAGAGTTGTCCCACTAATCACTTACGGTGGCCCACAGGGGACAGTATAGTTGCATTCATGCATGAATATTTAAAAAAAAGCTACTCCTAATTGTCAGGGGGGCATGTTTTCCCCCCTCGTTTTTAATTTCACGGGCATTTTATGAACTTTCAAGGGTGTTTTTACCCAAAGCTCCCTGTTAATATCTGACCCTGCCTCACAGCCATTCTGCTGCAGCTTGTTCCTGACACATTGGTGGCATTTTGGGTATGCGAGTCAAAGCCACCAAGCAGAAGTAATGTATTAACACAGGAGTCAATTCTGGCTCAGCTGGCAGCATGGCAGTGAAGCCTGGGCTACTGGCTGATTTTGAACCATTATGCATTTAGAGACAATGAAATGTGAAATTCCAGTTGGGATCAAAAAATATATTACACCCAAAGTGAGGACAAAATACAGGTAAACCTAACAGTTACCAAATTAGCTAGCAATCTCGAGAACAACAACAATTTTTTGAATTTAGCAGGGAAGTCAGTTAGCTTACTAGCTAGTTAGTAAGCTACTAGCTAGCTAGACTCTGGTAGCTAACGATAATGGACTAAATATAAACATATCTCTATGGATTCTTGACCTTCTTTCATTTCAAATATGTTTTTCAGAGGGGAATATGTGAAATGAAATATGTTTGTATGATGTGTCTTGGTACACAGCAGTAGGAGAGAGTGGGCTGGACTCGCTCTTCCAGGTAGTTTCCCACCACGAGTATTCAAAATGGCCGCTGTGTGAATAAGGTCAATTACAACCAAGGTGACCAACTCACTAATTTGCACATTAACCGGCATTAGATTTGCACTGGTGTGTTGGGTTGGGTTCACTATATCCCAACAACTCAGATAGTGTCAGCTGTCAAACGCAGAAAACTTTATTCAGTTGACTTTTACATACTTTGCTGGGATTGTCTGTGTCTTGGATTGTCGTATGCGGCAAACACAACCCATCAGTTGCCCCATTGTTTTGGTATTAAAGGGCAACGTAATGGAATCTGATATATGACTCAGCGAAGAGTGATGATGACAGGAACGGAAAGACAGAGAGACAGAAAGGAGGGAGAGAGAGATGGATGGACGGAGGGAAAAAGTGTTTTGCATTGTTTTGGTTAATGGATTTGTGATGTCACTCCTGCAGGATTGATGGCGGCTTGTTGGTTTCTGCTAATGGAGGGACGGACGGAGGAAGGAGGGAGTGGAGGAAGAGAGGGAGAGAGAAAAAGGAGTAGGGAGAGTTTGGGAGAGAGGGGGAAGTGGAGAATGCAAAGGAGGTGACGAAAGGAAGGAAAGGGAGAAACAGGAGGAGGGAAAGAGGGATGAAGGTAAAGAGGGGAGGATGGATAGAGGGACTTGAGGAAACAGGAGAAGTGGGGGAATGGAAAGAAAGAAGGGGAAAGGAGAGATCAAAAGTAAAAGCAGAAATAGAGACAGGAGGGAAGAAGAAGGGAGTGAAAGAGAGTGTGATAGAGAGTGATGCAGCGTAACAGCGGTTCCTTTAGCCTTTGGTTGCCCTGAATAGATTCACATTAGAGGTTCACTGGCAAATAAAGATAGTTATGAAACAGCAACACACTGACGTTGCCGCTGTGTGGCCTGGTTTAAAACAGACGTCACAACTGCTGCAAGTCATGAATGAACAAATGCACCTCAGATCTCTCTCCCCCCTGACTGTGTGTGTGTGAGTTTATGCCAACGACTGTAAAAAAAGATGGATGTCACCATGTTGACTTGCATTTTGAAGCCACTAATAGGCAATTTTGGGCGCTGGCATGAAAATATGTCACATGTAAAACCAGATACTGCATAGTAGAGGAAAAGGGTGAAGCTGAGATGGTTATTTTGGTTGCTACATCAAGCCATAGACTGTAAAAAAAAGATGGATTGAGATGAGCGTGATGTCACCCATAAAACCTGCCGTCATGTTGACATTTTTTGGAGCCAGTGCAGCCAGAGCGAAGCCAGGGGTTGTCTGTAGTGACGTAGTGCCGCCTGCTATTGGTCTGTAATCAGCGACCTGTCAATCACTGGACAGGCAACCTGTCAATCACTAGGAAAACAACCCAGTTTTATAATCGTTATATCCCGTTAATGACGCAATTATTTTGAAAATTGCCATAAGGACATACATTAGAAGAAGTGAAATTAGCTACTGAGACCATAACCTCTTGTCAAAAAAAAATTACTGACTTTGTATTTCGAGTGAGAAGTTGGGTTGTGGTCCCATTGACTTGCATGGAGTTGGGCGGTTTGGAGTCTTTTTGTTTGGATGTTAGAGGAATTGCCACCTGCCGACACTTCTTTATGGGCTTCAAAATTCACCCGTGGTTTCGGCTGCTTGCATCAAACCAAGTTAGCTAGCTAGCTAGGTTACATTAGCTAACGTGGGATGCAGCATAACATCTAAAACTACTTAGTGAAGAACCCTTAAAGTATCTGTTAGTACAATTTACCATAGAGCAAGACTTCAAAAACTACACATAACTTACCTTTATTATTAAGACATCTACAGATCAAAGAGCGTTTCCCGGACAGGCACGGGAGTTCACTGAGACTTTTCACGGAGTTCACGTTTTTTTCCTACATTAACATTAAGGGAAGTGGTCATTGTGACTAAAAGTTCTAGTAGGAAAAATGTATTGGCTTTGTGTTTTGACACAGACGCTCTAGTTACACTGGTGTATGTGAGCTTTAGAACTGTACTGAGACCAGCCTGTAGAGGGCAGCAGAGCCCATTTGGCTTCAGGTTTAAACCTGGATCCCACTCCCCTGGTTTATGCATGTAATCAATCATTCAGGTGTGCATTCATTTGTGTGTGTGGTGTGAAGTGTGTGTGGTGGAGTTAACTGTCTGCCAGTAAACATTAATGAATTAATCTGTCTGCTCATCAGTGTAGAGCGTGCACATGCATTTATATGTTTCTTATGTGTAGTGTGTGCGTGTGTGTGTGTGTGTGTGTGCATAGAGCAGGTGGGCCATTAAAGTCAAAATGGTGTTACACCTCTGTCTGGCCCTATGGCATGATAACCAAGATGAGACTGTGTGTGTGTGTGTGTGTGTGTGTTATGTAATCTGTCTTCCCAGTGTCTCCAGCTGGAACGTCAGTAATAAAGCCAAGTTAATTGGGTCTCTGGTCCCGACCACCGCAAAGCATTGTGTGTGTGTGTGTGTGTGTGTGTGTGTGTGTGTGTGTGTGTGTAGGTGTGTGTGCGTGTGTGTGTGTGTGTGTATTGGCTTGTTTGTCTGGTTTCAAATAATGCTGAGACAACCTAATTCACCACAGGGGAAATCTTGATCGGGAGAGAAAGAAAAAGCTTAGCTTGTGATTTGTGTCTTTATGAGGAAGGTGTGTGTGTGTGAGAGAGTGAATTTAGGAACCTTCTACCTCTCAGTTGAAGGTTTTTATGATGGTTATCAAAACCAACAAGTTGGATTTGCGAGGTATTGACAAAAACTAACTGCTCTAAACTGTGCTGAGCGTTTGAGCCAATCTTTCACACACATTCACTCTCTCTCTCTCTCTCTCTCTCTCTCTCACACACACACACAGACAAACCACACATATATTACACACACTTATACTACACACATACATCTATGCATGCCTTTAATGGAGTTGTACACACGGGTTGATCAAATGGGGCGTAGTGTAATATCAGTTTAGTGATGGTCTCTGACTTTATGAGATGATTGGAGCTGCTGACACGCCGTGGCACCCGTGGTAACTCCACTGCAATAGAATCCTGTAATAGAAATCAGTGAAGTATTCCTGCACCTCTAATGTAACCATGACTCTAATTACGCTATAAGTAACTATGAAAACTGAGAAAATGTCGCTTTTATCCTAAATGCAACCTTAAATTATGAATTTCACTAGAGTTACGAACTGATGCTGCAGCAAGAGGATTGTGTTCTGCTTACTTGGGGCTTCATTTATTAACATGGCCATTTGATCGGTTTTGAAAATTGAATATTTTCTTTTTACAAAATGATAAATAGCATACAATTTAAACTAATTATGGATTTTTTTTAAAGGATAGAAGGTAGTCTGTGTTTGGCAATATGACAAAGATAAATAAATAAATAAATTCTCATAGAACAATTCGAAATTGAAGTCTTCTGTTGTTTATACAACTAATTAATAAAAATGATTACCACTGAATGAGGCCATGCACCTTCAGTCTATGAATTCCAAGTGCTGCTGTTGTTTGAATTATGACTGAGCTTCAGTTCTCACACTATAATTAAACTAATTATAGAGAAATGAGACATAGGAAACTAATTGGCATCACCCAGGGATTTTCCTTTTCTTTCTGCAATGCAGTCTGCAGTTTGTGAAATACTGTTTTTTTTTGTGGGTTTTTTTATCATGCACCTAGACTTGTGTGCCTCAACTGATGTTGATTGTCGAGAGCTGGCAAAGACCTGGGAACTCTCAGCATAAAGTGTAAAATTCATATGATATTGTCATGGAATGCTATCTATGAACAAGATCACATTTATTCATTAGACCTTTTTTTTAAAATAAGGCACCTTAAGTTGCACGATGATAAGTATAGGGCAAACAAATGCTACATATTGTATATATATTTTTTTGTAAATGGGTTAAATTGGAAAAATGTTGTCATGGTTTACATGAGATAAGTTGTCAATCAGTGAAATGTATGTTGAATTGATTTTCAAATCCTCTCCTGTTTTCTTTGAGAACTTTTATACTTTTTTTATTGTCATCATAACTTTGCAAGCATCTTAGTGCATCACATCTTGATGACAACATTTCTTCATATGTGTAAAGGTGGAGACCAGTGTGTGAGGGGAAAAAAAAAAAAACTTTTTGGTTTTCATTTTATTGTCCAATACAACAAACCCCACCCATCTGGGAACTAAGCAGACTTAAACAAACCTTAAAAATACAGCAACTATTTCACCCAGGTCTGGTATTCAGTTTATAGAATGTAAAATGATTTGACTCACTTGATGGTTTCTTTGACAGGAATTAAAAGCCCAAAACAGAATTGCAGTATGCTGCACACTGTGTAACCACTGTCACTGCACTGCCAGCTTTGTTCACTTTTCATTTAGAGAATATATTCTCTTAGTGGCGCAAACACACCATGCATGTTCATTCATTCAAACTGTGGAGCTTTAACACGTTTAGTCAAAAATCTCCTTCTTACCCATAAATGACATACTCCAAAAAAAAAAAAAAATCATCTGGCTTTTGGCTCAGTGCCAGACAGAGAAGCTTTTTTGATTGAAATCTCAACTGATAAAAGGCACTTAATCTACAACTAAGCTCCATGTCTATGAAACAAGTGTTATTAAGTGCCGTCTCGCGCACTGCGTGGACGTGCTGCGATGTGATGGGATCGTATCGACCTGTTCCGCTTGTGTGATCACGCCTCTCTGGGTGTAATATCACTAAGAGCTTTAAAGCCATACAGATTGACTTTAACCTTCTCACCGTCGTCTCTGACACAGCTACAGACCCTCCCCTCCGTCTGTCTGTCTGTCTGTCTGTCTCCCGCTCTCTAATACCCACCGCAGATGGAGACCCGGGTTCTCGTTAGCAGGTGCTTGCCAGCTTTCGGACAGAATCATTAGAAAATTCTGGCATCATGTAGCGTGTTTTGTTCTTTCTCCCTGTAAATATGACATTTTACTCTTGCCTTCACACTCAAGCTGGTTTACATGTTTGGAAAGGCAAACAGTAAACCAATCTTTCACTTACAAAGCCTTAAGATTATAAGTAGTAAGTCTCATTATTTTGAGACTATAAGTTTCAGTATTGCATACATTCATGGTTAAAGACAGCATACTGTAGGTTGTAGGCTTTCAGATGATGTGTAACATTAAAGCTCCTGATCTTTCGGACAGATTAATTCTTCATCTGAAGGTTCAAATAATAGGTTCACTTAACAGAACTACTCTAAGTATTTTAGCCTAAAAACCAACCAACACTTCGAAAGTTCCAAATTATCCACTTTTTTAACCCAAGCATTGAGGGACTTGTAGAAGAGGAGATCGCTAGAAGATAGCTACCATGGTAAATTACCATGGCTACAATCTTTATTCATTGTTTAGTGGCTGGTTATAGCTAACTAGTTATCAATCGACTCCGGTTGTATGCTATTTGTCTAGCAAGTTAACGTAGCTAAGTAGCAATTAATCGACTCTGATGCTACGCTATGTGGTTATCAAGCTAACGTTAACTATTGGCTACATTACAACAGGAAAACCATCAATGTACCATCTATATTACATAATATTATGGATCCTCCATGTTTCCTCAGAGATCAACACAGCCAAACATGTGTTTCTATTGGCCAGCTGTGCGAATTTGCAGGTCAAAGTTCACCTAATTTGAACTCTGCACGAAGACGAACTGCGAAATCGATTTGCAACCGGAAGCGATTGTTTTTATTCATCCTTCGCTTGGTTTTCAATTGACATCAATGGGAAGTGAAGCAAATTTCCACATATGTTTGCACTAGTGTGACCGCGCCTTTAGACTCTGACTCTGCCGGAGGCCAGGGGAGGAGAACTGCAGGGTTGATAGAGAACAAAGTGGGGCTTGTGACAGACCTCCTTTACACTTGGCATGAACATGCATCCTAGATGATCGGATTGTATTTGGAAAGAGCAAAAACACACAAAGTCCAGGTGGAAATGCACCTAAAAGGCACTGAAGATCCAATCACCCAAACCGTGTTCGGGTTGACCACATTAACAACAAAGTGTAAAAGCAATGTGTCTGTGATGTCTACATAGTGCAACTACATGAATGGAAATTAACTTTTGCGGTTTCATCCAATTGGGACGCACATGCAAATCAAACAGGTGACCGTCAGCTCGGGTAATATTGTGAGAGGAAGCGACGTACGTGGCACAATCCGGGTAGATCACACGTTATCACCAGGTGTAAAGGAGACCTAAGACGCAGACAGACCTTTCTTCTTATGGTATTTATTGGATTGTATAAAGTGGAGAATGACAAGAAAAATGGGAGAAAGAGAGAGGTAAAAGCAGCTTGACTTGAACTAATGTTATTTGCAGATAATCTGTTGACTGGCTAGAGTGGACACCCTAAGAGTAACGTCTTCTCCTCCCCTTGGGAGCTGCCTGGGTTTTTGTCTGTTTCTATATCTTATTTGCTTAACCTTCATTTAACCAGTTTTAAATCTCTTTTAGCCCGAGAGACCGGGCCAGAAAGGCCAGCGCCTCTGTCTCTTAGGATTTTTCCCACAGCATATTTGTGCCATTTTAAGGGTCTCCCCTCCTTACTTTGGATTTCAGTGGTACAAAACACTGAATTCAAGACGGTGCGGTTATGTAAGCCTATCACTTACATAAGCCTATTGCATCGGGAACATATAGCCTATGGCTGGGATTCTAACCGTTTGTTCAACAAAATGATATCCAACTGGAAACGTCTGGCAAAAAATAACTCTGATACGGATCCTGCACATCTTGAGCGCGACCTAAGATTTTACCCCAGTGAAAGCACGCACTATCGCAGCCAATTACGATCTCCCACTACTATCACCTCGTCCCTTCATTGACAGGAACAGGCTCCCACAACAGCCATTATGTGTCCATTCGCAGCCATCGTCTCCTGCTGAAATGTCCTGGAGCAAGATGCTAAACCTCGACCTGCTCGAGTCCCTCCGGGTGAGAGAGAGCGAGAGCTAAATCACCCGACTTGTAAAAGCAAAGCGTCCAGCTAGCGGCTTACACGCTTTTCAAATTGCAGAGGCAGTTTGTTTTTTTTTGTCTGGCACACAAACTCTCTCACGCAGGCCAAATGGATGCAGTCAAGTTCTCCTGCTCAACTTAAAAAGAATAAATAAAGATGAGAGTTTTCTCTCTCTCCTGGAAACGGAGAGAACAGAGGGAGAGAAGAGCCCGTGGGCACGAGCGGCTAAACACGCAACGACAGCCCGAAGTGGGCCTAGCATCTGTGTGTGTGTGTGTGTGTGTGTGTGTGTGTGTACACTTTCAAAGCAGATTCAGAGCAAGGCGAACTACAGATGTGCCTAATGCACATTAAATGAAAGTTTTTGGATTTTGTTCTCTCAACTCATCTGTGGGTTTTTTTTGGGAGCATAATTTCTCTCCACTCTCCTTTTGTATCCTGAACTTGACCTATCAGTCGTGTGCATCTCCATAAAGGACCCCATAAATCATCACAGGTGTCCGTGGTGTGCCTGCAGGTAATTAATTGCTGTGGTCTTTGAGCCAAGCTGAGCTGAGTGCACGAGGATGAGACCGGAATAAAATGCGCCGGCTTTTTTTTTTGTTCTGTCTCTCCGCACCTCCGTCCCTCTCCCTCCCCAATTCTCTCCCCAGAGCTTTTTGTTAATTTGTTTTTTTCTCTGTTGCTGGCCATTCTTCAGTCTCTTTCAGATCTATCCCTTTCCCCTCTGTTATTCTATATTGTATTTGTTTTTGTTCTTTCCCCTTATCGCTTTGCCTCTGTCATCATAAAACTTTAGACACAACCTTAATGAAGGGCTTAAAGTTTATTGCACCTTTAGGGAGGAAAGTGTGTCTTTACACTATGTGATTCACAGCCATCTATCCCAGTACAAACTACACTGTTCCTGTTATGTCGCTCCCATTCAGATGCTACTTGTCCCAGTGTTATTGCTGGGAAGTGGCAAGGAATTAACTCAGATGTTAACCTGCACATGGTGTCACATTGGATTGCTAAGCACATCTCTCAGCTGTGTATTTGATGGAGTTTCAAACTCAGTGGAACGCTATGAGCAGCAGAAAGTAATGTAAATTTTATGCATGATTGATGCTTCTGCCAACACGGTGTAGCATGGAGAAGAATAATAAACTCAATATATCTGGCGTTTTACTTTAAATCTATGATCCTATGTGATCGGCCCCTTAACTGAATGGGTAGTTGGATTCCCATTGCCCTTGACTCTTCGTCAGTCAAAGCAAATGGTAATAAACTAATGCTGCAAGCCTGCTAAGACGAGAAGCTAATTGTGTATTAGCCTAAGCGCTAACACAGGCTAATTGCTTGTTGCTAAACAGAAGCGTTTGCAGATCATGTGATTTAAGGTCTTTAAAACCACCTTAGTGTGTGTGTGTGTGTGTGTGTGTGCGTGTGTGCGTGGATGAATGGGTGCAGGTGTATGTGTGTGAGTGCTCGTCTTTCATTAAAAATATGCTGCGTGATAGCAACATAGCGGAGGGAGACTGAGGTGTTAATTGGCCTTGTGTATGTGTGTGTGTGTGTGTGTGTCTGTATAAAATGTTAGCACATGGAGAATCACAGTGCTTAAATAACGCAATCAAAAAACGCCTGCTGTGGATCAGTCTGCCTCAACAGGATGCCTAGCACGCACGCGGACACACGCACGCACACACACACAAACACACACACACACACACACACACATACACACACACACAATGCCAGGCTTAGTCCATTCTAAACCCTTTTACTGGGTTCTATTGTAAACTTGACCATAGCTTCTGGGAGCCATATGGTCTATACTGATCTGCAGCTTTATATATAGGTTGAGATGGCTTTGTGTCAGTGTGTGTGTGTGTGTATGTGTGTGTGTGTGTGAGAGAGAGAGAGAGAGAGTACACTGTATATAAGTGTGTGATGGTGTTTGACTGTATTATTCTATACCACCTATGACATGATGATGAAGCTAAGGTGATGTGTGCACAAGTGTGTGTGTGTGTGTGTGCGCGCGTGTGTGTGTGTGTGTGTGTGTGTCTCATCCCTGCTGACTTAAGCAATAGTGATGTAGAGTTATGGGACGAGACTTATTTGGGTATCTGGGACAGCCATTCAGATCCCTTGCCTTCTGGCTAACACACACACACACTTCCACACACACTTCCACAACCTAACTCTACTCTTTCCTTTCATCTCCCCTCTCTCCTTTCTCTGTCCCCCCTCATCTCTCTCTCTCTCTCATTGTCCTCTCTTAGCACTGTGATGTTATAGATAAACACAGGCCATCTGGGTACAGCCAATTCTCTAGCGATGCCACCAGTCTGTCTTTATGCCTGTTAGCATTAAAAATTCATTAATTCCCACCGTTCTGCAGCCTTTTCACAGCGGACACATTCAAACATGTAAAAAGTTGACATGACTAATATCTTGGCAAGCTAGCAAAAATGCAAAATAGATCGAAAAATTTGTTTTTTGGATGGGAATCTACGAGCAGAGACGAGCGTTACCCCCATTTGGAAACGATTTTTCCACTTAGCTCCACCTGTACATGTTTATGTCTGGAAGCTGTTGTTCTATATTACAGCCAACACAGTTCTTAGTATGAGAGACTTGGCAGCAAGATGGCGGACACGGTGCAGCCGGGCCAATCTGGCTCTGGTTCTCACCTTCATGAGAGTAAACTTTCTAACAAGGAATGTTTTACTCATCTATTATTTAGAAATAGTGTAAAAGTACAGGAATTGGTATATATCTATGTTTCTATATGGGACAACAAGGGGGAAGAAGCATATAGGATACAGCTGTGGGTTAGTGTGATAAAAAGTCATTTCTGTACAAGGATTGAAAGTAAAATTATATAAAATTCTTGATTTTCCCAAATAAAGAAAGAAGTCGATCCCCTCTGCAAGTTAGTTTCAGATGAAAAGTTTGTCTCCAATTCCATATTTCATATTTGTGCAGCAGGGTTAATGTTTTATTTATGTTGGATTGGGCCTTTACAAGGGTACTATATATATTCATTATATTATCCATTTTGGGTAAAGAAAAAAAAAGGAACATGGTTGTTGTTCATCTCAGTATTTCATAAATACATATGACATCCTCTAAAATGGCAATTATGTAAACCTAGGGCTTCAAATTACTAATTACTTTCCTGCCAGCAGTCATTTGGACAAAAATATTGGATTCTCTTCTTTAGGGGACAGGTCACATGACACCTGTGTACCACCTGACCAAATCTTCAAGAAATAATAAAAAATAACTACTTCTTCCACATCTTTGTTTGCCGTTTGTTTTTATACCTTTCCTCTTCCTTTCTGCCCCCACTCTTCCATTTCGATTGCCTCTCCTTCCCTGCCACACATACACTGTTTTTTTTATTCCCTCATAGCTGATTTCATAACATCGCTTTCTCTCTCTCTCTCTCTCTCTCTCTCACGCACATACGATGGTGAACTCCAAGTGGAGTTGTCGTTAGCCCAGATAAGAATGCTTAGCCGTGCTTAGCCAGCCACGTTATGTAACGCCATCACACTCCCCTAACTCCGGCTTGCCTCACAGTAATGGTATCTCTAGATGTGGATATATTTGTTTGTGTGTGTGTGTGTGTGTGTGTGTACATGGATGCCTCTGAGTGTGTGTCTCCATGCAGCGATATCGGCAGTCATGTAACTTTTCTCTGCCAGTTTTTGTGTCCGTTCCCTAGCAGTTGTGTCAGTGTTTCTCCTTCCTGTATGTGTGTGTTTGCAAAAGTTTCAAGCTTGTATGTGTGTGTGTATGTTTTTGTGTGTGAGTGTGCATACCTACAGTTGGACATAGGTGGTACACCCAAGAGCTATGTGAAGCTAAGCATCCTCTACATTTATGCTTTGGGACTTATTGTAAAGCTGAATGAGTTTACATACACCAAACCCAAGCAAGGAGACACTTGGCTCTTTATTTTGACAAAATTACTTTGTGTTCCAACACAGAAAAAGATCCTTTGCCCCCACTTAGCTTAAACATGCTGATTAAATCTTCAATTCTGTGATGACTGTGTAATCATGCTGTAACATTACTCAGCAAATATTAAAGTGACTTTGGTAGTATCTTGGGTTGTGTATCTTCCTCCATGATAAAACCCCAAAATCGGCGATTCTCTGTTATCTGTTGCTCCGGTAGAGGAGATTGGAGAATTGTGTTTTTTTTCTCTCTACATTCACTGTCATTGTATGGAGGAACAGTCTGAAAATCACACTTCTAGCACATAAATGAATGTGAACGAAGCAAATTCTGACAGTGTAACACTGAAATCCGATGGAACAAAGAAAATAAATATATAAAGTAAATAAATTAAAAGTGACAGACTCATTTTTTTTTATATATTGGCAGAATCTGCTTTGTCAAAAAAAAAGTTTACAAGCAAGTCAAGCAAGTTTTATGAGGATCCATAAAATCCATTCCAAAGCCACTGCATCATATCAAAAAATGCAGAATATTTCACATTATGAAAGCGAGGCATTTTTTTCTTAATTCCTGAACATTTTTGGACATACTGGAGAATGAACCAAGTTATGCCTTGAACAATAGCTGCAGAGCTCTTGCATTCACATGCGCATGACTCTGCGTGTGTGTATGTGAGTTTCTGAGTGTGTGTGTGTGTTGCTTTTGAAACAGAGTCCCCGCCTGCAGGATGTGTCTTAGCATCTTAGCCTCCTCCGTCGCCCACTCTGCTAAATGGACCAGGTACATGAATCCCATCTGACACACACACACAGAGAGAGAGAGAGAGAGAGAGAGAGAGAGAGAGAGGAACCAGATAGAAATTGTGAAAGTGATAGGAGTATCATGTCATGTCCCTTTGCTGCATGTCTTTCTTCTCTTCTTCCTTCCACCACCGCTGTGGAAAATGTTTCAAGAGTGATGCGAGAGTGATGGAGGGACAGGTACACAGCTAATGCAGGAGAGATGCATGATGGGGGGAATTCTGGAATGCACCGCCTGCTGAAAATCTAATTGGCCACCTCGCCATCTATTGCGGGGAAATGAAAACGGAAGCGAATGGTGATGTTTCACTGTTTAGATAGCGAGGAAGAGATAAGGTCTGTGTCACACGAGTGGAAAAATCCGATTTGAGCAGTCACCGCAAATCCTGCCGGCGAGGAGATGAGTTCCATTACAGATTCCCTCCGGCGTTTTTTACCCCTGCGATTCCCGAGCGCCCCGAACTCGCCCCTCCATGGGAAATTTGAGAAACCGGAAAACGGGATGAGAGGGAAAAAAAAGGATTGAGGGATAAATAGAACGTGCAAGGGAATGTGTCACTCGCAATTGTGTGTGTCTGCGTTTGTGTGTGTTGGTGTGTGCACGTGTGTGTGTGTGTGTGTGTGTGTGTCAGTGTGTGAGTGATCGATGATTACAGGATCATTCCGGCTATTTTCCCTCCCGGTCTCTCCGCGGGCCGGTGTTACGGGGCCATCGCTCCCCATCACATCACATCCACTCGTTTATTCCCTCGCTCACTCCGTCTCTCACTTCCCTGCATCCCTCCTTTTTTCCTTCCTTCCTCTCACCCTTGTTTCCTTCCCTCCTCCTTTCCTGCCCCCTTCCCTCCCCACTTGCCTCCACATCATACTCATAATCAGAAATAAAATGGACTCACACATCACATACAGACGTTGAACACACACACACACACACACACACACACACAAACTGATGCAGATCAATACAGACAGACATAGACAGTTGCTGATTTGTTCAAATTCAGTAAGGCAGAAGAGATACACACACAGCCATCTGGGTACTTTCGGGGTACATATTGCTAGCAATGCCACCAGTATCTCTTAAAGCTTATTAGCATTACAAAGTTATTAATTCTTACAAGTTTACAATAGACGTTTAGATTTGGTTTGGATGGGAATCAACACTTAAGATGCACAGATGCTCATTTGCCCAGCCGTTTCAACCGTCTCTTTAATATGTGTGTGTATTCTGATCCTTCCTCTAAATATATCGTACACATGTTGTTAATAAGAGGACATCGCCTTTTAATAATCCTTCCATAAAGTTCCTCTGTACGAACACACAGAAGCCTCTTTCACACATTCAGCCTGTTCCGTACAATTTAACGGAATGGACTGTATGTGTGAAAAGGAGCCGGTGTTGAAATGCCGGTAAATCAGTTCCGCCAATTTCACCGCTCAAGACGTTGTAACATTTCTGGCAAAGTTGAACGATGCCAGAATATTAACGGGACGAGCAGCACAACGTTTGGACGCTCTGTTGTCCAACTGTAGGAGGGAAATAAAAAAAGTCAAAAAAAAGTGGAATTGGACAGACGGTGAAATAAGAGAGATCCTCAGAGTGCGGGCGGATGGAGAGATTAGCCGCCGTGTTTTCAAACTGCTGAGGAATGTAACGGTATGGCCAGTGTTGTGTGAATGGCAGCATTACGTTAAAAAAAGCAGAAAGGCATATATTGTGTGAAAAGCAGAAACTGCTACATTTACCATACGTTTTCATCTAAGCACATGCATATGCACACATGCAAATTCATGCACACATGCGGACACCTTTACACTCAGTGATTTGGTGTAGGGCTCTCTGGAGGCCAGGCTGAATCTCAGAACATATGGACCTGATCCATGTGAAGACAAATAATACCAGGATGGACGTAGAGAGAGAGAGAGAGAGAGAGAGAGAGAGAGAGAGAGAGAGAGAGAGAGAGAGAGAGAGAGAGAGAGAGATGATAGATGGGTGGGAGGTTGGGGTTGGATGACAGACAGAGAGGAAAGGTAGGGGGGAATCAATTGAAAAGGATAATCTGGAGTTTTGGTTGCATAAGAGGAGCTCATTTACAGTTATAACCCTTTTACTACTGTCTACACCTAGTTTTACATTTCACCCCCTCTATTTGCAGTGCATGCCATTTGTAGTTATATTATTTTAAAATGTATGTTTTTAAAATAGAAACTTTACGGTGTCAAACCTAGCTTGAAATTTACTGCTGTCCCGGCAGATGGCCTTAAATAAAAAGACACGGATGTGACAATAAAGTTTGTAAGGCGACATGTTTTTGAGGGATTGTTTCTTGGCGTAGACTTCCATTTCTCCCTGTGGGTGTCAGGTGAGTGACAGTAAGCAGAGTGCAATGTGATATTGGTACTGATATGAAAACACTCATCTCAGGCACGATGAAATAATGATGAAACAGACACTTGGACAAAACCAAATTAAGGGGTTATGTTTACTGTATGGATTATCTAGTTAGGGCAATTTTCAAGTCTGGGGAAGTTGTATTTCATCCTGTACAAGAATAAATGGCAGCAAATAGCTTCTTCTGAAGGGAGGAAAACAAGCCCTGATGTTTCCAACTATGCTGACTGTGCAGACAAACCAGGAGTAATGTAAAAGAGAGGGGCAACCTGGACGATTAGAACAAACTTAAAAAAAACAAAAAAAAACCCACTGGTATTATCCTTTAAAACTTCATACTGAATGCAAGTTTGAAAACTCTGACAAAATAGGGGAGACTGGGAATGATTGTAACACATTTTGACACAAAGTGCCCAGATTTATCAAGCAATTGCTTCAACCTCTATTATAATATCACAGACTTCATGAATTGATGTCAAATACAAGGAGTTTCATTGTTGCAACCTACCCCAATACTGGGGTAAGTTGTAACACCAGCTGGGGTAAATTGTAACAACAAGAGGAAAGTAGCAAAAATTAAGCCCACACTATACAATTTGCATTAGGACAGCTCTAATGAAGAATGTGTGACATTAAAGAACAACATGACTGTTAGTCAGTGTGTATGTGTGTGTCTTTGACTATTCTGATCCTTTTGAACTGAACCATTTTAACATCTCTTAACTGCACATGCATGTATAGATTGTCTTTTGAACAAAATTAACTTAAATCTCAGTTAAATAGACTAGATCATGTGACTCTATCTTATCCCTGATTGGTGGAACTGGTGCTGTTACAACTAACCCCATGCTACAACAATCCCCGGTCTCCCCTACCATTAGAATGAAACACTATTTGCCACCTCCATGACAACATTGTCCCAGTTATAAAGCAGTGATCACACAGCAGAAGTGGACAGAAAAGGGAAATGTCCCTCTGGAGGGCGAGCTCTCATAATGAAAGAAGCGATGAGAGAGGAAAAGGTAAAGCACAGGTGAAGAAAGAGAGGTGAGAGAAAATGAAAAAGGGAGAGAGGAACATTATGAAAGAAAGGCATGTCCAGGACTGTAGGTTTTATTTCGGTGTTGGATCGCATATGCGGGGCGGACACCGACTGCTCCTAGACCCAACTGACACCCCCCCCCCCCCCAACGACCTTTTCCACCTCCCAATATTGAGGAGCAGTGTGCCTCCCCGCCCCCTCAACCCTATGGACATGTTAGTATTATTAGAAAAGGCTGGTAAAAGGTACAGAATAAAAGAGAAAGAGAGGACGGCAACAAATACTGAGAGAGTGTGAAAGGGAGAGGTACTGAATCAAAGAGAGAAGAAAATGTGAGACAAAAATTAAGGCAGAAAGAAATCGTGACAAAGAGCGAGAGAGACATGGAACGACATGGAAACGTTTTAACCAAGTAGAAGCAGTGTTACATATCAGTGAAATTCGACTGTATCACATGCTCAGCCCTCATGGTGTGCTAATACATAATCAATCTCCAATGCCAGCTGGCCAGTTTTCAATTCATATCCACCAAGTTATTATCAGTCGCAGGTGGTTAACGCCATTAACGCCTGCAATTAGGTGTGAAAGACCAGCTATTTATAAAACTGATTCTTACCAGTGAGTGATATGCTAAAATTCAACCAATTAGGTGACAGGGGTTCACGATTCGATACAACCACGATACGATGTAATAAATAAAAGTCCAATGACAACAAAGTCTGACTGTGCAGAATTATGTTTATTTCTGAGACACAAATGTTTCTAGCGATGCCATTGGCTTGCTAGAATGTAAACAGCAATTTCAAAATGTCATTACAAAGTGCAATTAATAGAATTTGGATGGAGAGCTTGTGAAATTGTGATGGTCAAGCGTCTCATTTGTGATTAGTACAGCAGAATAAAATTATCACTATAAAAATCACCATTCATTTTTCTGCCCCACGATACGTATTGTCACATTTTTGTATTGCGATATATTGAATTTCGATATATTGTCCCATCCCTTGTAATATGACCGCTATCAGCAACCAGTACAAAACATCGGTAGAACTTGTTTCGTCCTACACAAGTCATAGTTGAGTCATTGGTATTGATCAAACCCCTTAGATATATTATGGTCATTTTGTCCCATGGGGGCAGTAAACAGCACTAACACCTGTTAAAGTAGGAGCCAAACAAACAGTACTAAAACAACTAGTGTGATTGAGTAAAGTCATATAAAGAAAATGTCCAATACATACTGTATAGTGAGACAAACTATCTAAAAGACATTTTTGAGGAATGAAATACGGAGAGCAGATGTTTCCTCTAACCAGAGCCATCACTCTAGCTTTATATTTAGTTCATATCTATCTCATTCTCTCTCTCTTCCTCTACTTTTCTCCCTGTGTCCCTCTTGCCGTCACTTTCACACTCTGTCTTGCAGCGGAGGTTTTATCATGGTTTGATGATGATCGGCACTGTCATAATTCCACCATTTAACACTCCTGGTTCTACGTTAAGCTGAGACTAGTGTGTGTGTGTGTGTGTGAGAGAGAGAGAAAGAAAGAGAGAGACCCGACTAGAATATCTATCTCATTACAGCTTTATGACCCAGGTCCACTCGCCCATCTGCCAGTCTCTAAATCAGCGCAACATTTCTACATCTATAATTCAGATAGATCCAGGAAAGTGCGATCGGGCCAAGGTCAAATGTCCATACTTCAGCTGCTTGTATGGAGTAGAGCAGTTGAAAGAAGTTAAAGCAGAACATTCAGAGGTGTGCCAGAAGGTACTGCAGCATAATGCTCTAATAAAACTTCACTGCTTTCCTTTGATTCAGCCATGCTTTGTACATGGAATCCAAGTATTTCAGTGTTATCTGATCTGTTGCTATCTGGATAAGCTGTATGTCAGAAGGGATTTTTTTTAAAACACTGTTATTCATAAACCAAAGTGTATGTTTCTCTATATGGACAGTATATCTATAGGTACAAAAAAGAACGCAATGTTTTTTGCATGTTCATACTGTAGAACTACTACAATCTACTAGATTGATTTTTGGAAGACAAAAAGAAAGAAAATGACCTCCAAATCCCCCAAAATAGTCCTTGTCAAAAATGTCCTGATGGGATGAAAGCCTTGGTTTGCCGCAGCTTGTCTCATTTAACTTATAAAATGTATGATTTTCAGGGTCTGCTGGTAGAGTTTTTAGACTGACTGAATGTGTGGAACCACTTGGGACTACCTTTCACTTTTCAAGCCTCAGCTTTTTCAGCCGGATCCCGTTCCACTTTAGCACATCCCCCTTCCCTTCCCTTTTAGTGAGCTCTCTGGTGAAGACTTCTCCGACATACGGAAAAGCGGGCCCCTCCGCTCCTCTGTGCGGGAGCGATTCGATGAGGGAAGGGAACAGGGCAATTAGAAGTGGATTGGCTTTCTCAGCTGGGACAGCCCTGCCAACTTCTGCTCCGTTTGTCATAGCAGCTGAGCAGCGAAAGTTTCGAGCGGCGTAAGCAGCGTGGAGACTGTCGATGATACCTCAAATGATATTATTACTTAAAGGCGTACTGAGCAGGATTTTTCCCTTTGAAATAGCATGAACTCATCCAAAAATTACCCTACTCAATCATTAGTTATGGGCCATAAGTAATGATTGAGTAGGGTAATTTTTGGATGAGTTTGTATTGGTAGCTGTGACAGTGTGTGTGTCTACAGAGAGCCTGCTGCCTTCTGCCTGGATTTACTAATTTCTGAATGTTCAGGATGTTTCTGGGTGTCAACCTTTTGGCAGCAAGTGTTTCCGCCTGCAACCAAAACCACTGCTGAATTGGTTTATATCTAAAAGCCACGCTGGCTACCGTTGCGGTCCTGAACTCTAATACAGAGTCACTGGAGTTCTGGTCAGAGCTAGTGTGTGTCGTGAGCTGGAAGCTAGCTACCATTGTTAGCGTAGCTTCTTTGGAGTAGAAAAGCTGATATAGCTAGCTAAGCTAACCGGCACCTACCTGTCTAACAGAAAAAAGGCCAACTCCACATTGCTCTTCATCACCATCCTCTCCTTCAAAACTCGCCAACAGGTGAAAGCCTTGTCTGCTTGGCATTTTGCCTCGCTGTACTTTTTTTTTGGGTACTTTTTTAGTGTTTTGTAGCATTCTGACAGTCGCATTCAGGGGATGTGCGCGTCTTGTTGAGCTAGGCAGGAGGGGTCATCTTTAAAAGTTGTGTTTACAAGCCACAACCAGCAAAATCCTACTCAGTATGCCTTTAAATACCGTTATGAGACAATATAATTCTTAATATTTTACATCTTCAGTGCAGCCCACTGTTACGCTGCGCACAAATCAACAGTCCAGGTGAAAACAAGAAAGGTGTCTACCTGAAATGTATAAACATTAGTGACCCACTTACAGGAATGATTTCTCTCTGCTGTGGAAGTGTTTGTTTGGATTTGCAGAATGTTACATACTGTAGAGCACTGGATTGTCAGATAAACTTCAAACGGGAAGAATACATTTTCTACAAAGGGTTTTCTCTCCTGCAGAAAATGAGGGACACATATCTGGTGTATAAATAGTCACTTCACCTAACATATGCAAGAGTGGAACCACGATTAGTTTGGCTGCCATTTTTCATGTTATTCTGGGTTTCTCCTTTCAATTAACTGGCAGGATACAGTAAGAAAAACAAACCACTTACAGTCTGAAATGAAAAATGAGTTCTTTGCCTTTTTTGCTCATTCTAACTATACACCTATTTCACAATTTATGCAAAAAAAAAACCACAAATTTTATTTGTGTTTTTATTTCAAAATCCCATTACTTATACCTTATCGAAAACAGAAACATTTTAGTCGTGACTTCATCATGTACCTGGAAGCGACAAAAATTCCAACCAATAAACTGCCTTTCTCTCCCTAACTGATCTCCCATTGGTTCACACTTCTGAATGATCCCTCCACGCGTTATGTCCCGCCCCAACATCCTGTTTCAACAGGAAATACATCACATTAAGGAAGCAAGATGCTTTCATGCTGTGGGACAAATGAATGGTATGTAGCATTACTTTTTTGAATCTTTATCCTGATATCATGATCGCAGCACAGGCGCAACGCTCATTTTGGAAATAAGAAATAGAGATTTTTGTCTTGCAGCCTCCATCGAGGAAGACAGAAGGGTTGCTTTCTCTCATGCCATTTTGTTTCAGATTTAATTAAGGCATGTTTACCAGGCAGGAGATATATTAAATTGGCTGCCAGAAAATGGCTGCAGATGGGACATAATTGGTCATCATCTGGGGAATTTCACTCGCATCATATCAGAAAAACGAGACGACATCTCGTTGCTACAACTTGAAAGCATTCAACTCGTCGGAACACCTACATCCAAAAAAAAAAAAAATATTAATTGAAACCACCAACCATAAATGAACTGCAGCAGAAATCGCTCACTTTTCGTAGATAGGGTTGATCGCATTAATGTGAATATAACTGATATAATCAATTTTCATTACCAGAGATATATGAGCATCCTTGTAATTACCACTAGGAGACTGACGTGGACATTTTTTCCTAGTCGGCAGCTCGTATTTACGGTAAATCCGACATGACATGAACGCACCAACAGGGTCCGGTGAAGTTAAAACCCAAGCTGTTCCAGAAACAAGATATGTTGCTGTTGCTTATGGCAGCGGTTCTCAACGTGGGGTCCGGGGACCACCAGGGGTCCTTGAGGGGGGTTCCAGGGGGTCCCCAGCAAAATTGATGAATCGTTAAACTTCATTTAATTTACAAGAAGGTAGCACAATTAGAGAATGTAGAAGAATGATTCTTTTTTTTCATAGTTTCTCTGTTATCTCTCTTCCTACAATACAGATAGTCATGGAGTTCTGAACAAAATCATATCTAACTCTCGATTTGGGTCCGAGAGGCAAAATCTCATCAAATGGGGGTCCGTGGCCCTAATGTGGACTAAATTAGGGGTCCTTGATATGAAAAAGGTTGATAATCACTGGCTTATGGTTAGGCGTGAGCGCAGACACACACACACACACACACACACACACAGACATAAACATGCGTACACGTACTTAAAAGTGGATAGCTGCTTCTCAAGGCAATGATTCATAGCATCGTGCTCCTCCCTAATCAACAGACCCACCACCTACTTTTCGTGCGTTTACCGCCGAAGGCTGACAGAGTAGCCCTCTCGTGTGATGTTCCCTTCCATTCACATGCTTTAAACATGATGGCCCTACAGCTCACAATAGCCACTTAAGAGTAATGCAAACAGACTGTAAAGCATACTGTTTATTCTATAGCACAGGCAATCTGCACACATACACACACGCTAGACAGCCACGGGCTAAACTAAGGCAGACAGGCTGCTGTGCATTTTCGCTGTGAACACCGTTGTGATGTAAAACCGCTTTCTGTCGGATGACGTTCCGCCTTAAACCTCGCTCTCGGGTCAGATGCGTTTAATGTCAGTTATGTATGCGTGCCGAGTTTATTAGCGATGTCTATGATCTGCCTTAACTTAAGAGATGGAAAGAGGACAGGGTAAGCACATAGCCGGTAGCTAGAGAATGTCAGCATGAATAACGCTGCAGAGAGAGAGCGAAACATACATGCACACACACACACACACACACACATACAGACACACGGACACTCTGCAGGGCCCCCCCGTGTGTGTGAAGGTTGGAGATAATCAACCCGCATAAGGTTCAGTGGAAGATGAGCGCTGACCCTATTTCACCTGGCCTTCTCTCGCTCCCTCTCCCCCTATCTCTCTCTCTCTCTCTCTCTCCCCGTCTCAGAAGAGCTTACGCAGGTCTTTTGTAGCACTTGAGAGATACTCGGTCCTAGCCGGATCTCGGTTTCCCTGTCACTTAGCCAACACTTTGCTCCCGCGCTGAATTTTTCATCAGCAACAAAATTTTCGGCGGAGACGGGAAAACGCCGCTTCACACGTTCGCCTGATACTACCCAACACCTCCGCGTACACCGTGTGTGTGTGTGTGTGTGAGTGTGAGTGCAATTTGGTGAGCCTATATGGTATATTTTGGGACTGATTTTTTTTTTTTTTCCCCTCCTCCTCCTCCTCGTCTTCCTGTCTCATCCTCTTTCCGTTTTCAGGATAAGAACACACGCACAGACTACAAGTGGAAGTGACATGAGATGGTTTGCCACATGACATCCTTTCATGTTTAATTAGGTGAATAATGTTTTTGTGGGAGACGCGCCGTTTCTTTCCCTCGAACCCTCAGACAATCTCTCTCTCAACTTCCTATGTCTCTGTCGGATGAGTTGAACTCGATGTCAAATTTTTGTGTCATTTTTCTCACGTCGGCTGATATCAGCCGCGTGCATCGTAATGACAAATTCACCGGCTATGGTTACATGGTTGTTCAGACCTGATTCGAAAGATTTTTAGTCTGATTTTGACCAAACGTGGAGGGATGATGCATTGTGGCAATGTTCTAGCGTTTAAAAAGTTACGCTGAATTGCCTGATGGGGGCGCTAAAATATCTATCTTTGAAAGACCGTAACTGCTACATCACTGGTCCGATTGTGACAAAATTTTGATGGGATGATACATTTTGGCACTGTGTTCTGCCGTTTAAAAACATTACAATAATTGGCCTGATGGGGACGCTTTAATTAAAGGTCAGAATTTCAAACTTTGAAAGGCTGTAACTCCTACACCATAAATTCCATTGACACAAATCATGCTACACAAATCCACTAACTGGCCTAATGGGGGTGCAATAATTACAGGTTAAAAATTTTAACTCAAATGTTATATCTCAGATACTACTGGTTCAATTCTGACAAAACACTTTGTACAATACAATACATTGGTTGGCCTAGGGTGCTATAGGGGAAACCGGGGCATGCTGTCACACTTTTTACTCATTGGTGTATTTCTCAGCAGTGCCTTACTAATAAGATACAAAATCTATTTTTCTAGCTAGATCAAGGTCTTCTCTAAAAAAATGTATTCAGAAAAGAATGAATGTAAAGTTATTTCTAACTAAAAGAACAAAAACAACAACAACAACAAAAAAACCAATTTGGATAGTTATGACAACATGCCCAGAAATCAATGTGACAACATGCCCCAACCAGGCATTCCTGACAAAGGTTCCTTCCCTAAGCACAGCACACAGCTTGACTAAACCATTCAAATGTATCATCAGGTTACAGCTGACCCTTTTTGTGTCACAATGTAGAATTATTTTGATTCCTATATAAGAAAGTATCAAAATTGTTCTTATAAAGTGTTTTGACTTAGCATTGGTAACCTCTTATTAAGAAAGTAAACATTTGTGTAATTGGAGTTTTGGCCTCGAAAATATTTAGTTTGATAAATAAAGCCACTGAGACAACTTCCTCATGTGACAACTAGCCCCGCTCTCCCCTAATTAAAGGCCAAAATTTCAAACTTTGAAAGGCCATAACTGCTACACCACCAGTTTGATGAAACGGGAAGATGAGGTATATATATAATGCAGAATGACAATTCTTTTGAAGATCTGATCTGATTTGATGTGAGCCAAATTGAATTTCTGCATGTCCAAACCTGTCAGTTAATGCATTCTGGCGTGATCGAAGGACAAAAAGTCTTATTGAAACAAAAAGTGTAACCCATAGCCTTTCAGCCATACTCATCTCTCCCTCTCTCTATCCATCCCTCCTTCATCCCATCCGCTGCTTTCCCAGTGTAAGATTCTCCTCCCTCCCTTTTCTCTCTGTTCCCCCTCGCTTTCCTTCTCCATCCATCCATCTGCCCCTCCCTCCCTCTCTCTCTGCCCTTTACACCTCTGGTTTGAAATGTATGACTCTGCCCCATGTCCTCCTCCTCCCTCCCCTGTCTTCTTCCCCTCTCTTTCCCCTCAGACTCTTCCCCCCTCCTCCTCCTTTTGCTTCATCTGTATCCCTATCCCTTCCCTCCCTTTCCCTCGTCTTCCCTTCTCTTTCCTTCCCTCGTCTCCCCTTGCCTTCCCCCACATGCCTCTCGCTCTCCCAGTTTTTCAGATGTATGATTCATGATTCCAGCGCTATGACTCAGGCATGAATATTTTACTAGAACCAAATATAATTTTGCGGGAGAAGTAAAGGAAGCGGGGGGAAGGGCGAGAAGGAGGCAGAGGAATGATCTGAGTGGAAGGGGGTAAAGCTAAATACGGCAAAATGTTTCATATATTTTGGGGTGTGTGTGTGTGTGTGTGTGTGTGTGTGTTGGGGGTGGGGGGGCATCCTTTCTAGTTACCTTAAAATATATATTGTATTCCCCTTCTGTAACTGTAGATTTTAAAGGTATGGCAAACTTCCTCAGCATCTCCCTCATTAAAATTGGATAAATCACACATGACACATGTTTATAGCTCTGAGTTTCTACTGTGTGTGATCAGGCAGCTTAATGCAATAGAAAAGGCTCATATTACGAGATACTATAAATGATTGACAGCTAATAAATTATTCTTTTTCATATTTGTGTATGTACACTGCAGTAATGTGCATCAGAAATAACCATATGCAGTATAACATCATTGCATCATGAGGACCATTTTTTTTTTGCCAAATAAAACAATTCAAATGCTCCTGTGAAAATCTTGTAAATCCATTCATTTCCATTAGTTTTTACTTGGATTTAAAGTTTAGATGATCCTATATGCACTGGATTAATGACCCCAGGACCCATGAAGCCAAAAATGTCCGCAAAAATGTGTGTAAATCAGCAGATTTACAGATTTGTTTACAATTCCTGTCAAGTTAATGCCTCGCAGATGTGAGGTTTTCACCGAGCAGCAAAGTGAAGATACAATTGGTGATAATCCATAAGGAGAACAGTTTGTTCCAGCTGTCAGGGAACGACGCCAAGAGGGAGCTACACGACTGACTGACAATCCTTTGACATAGCTTTGCAGTCGTTTAAAATGCGCAAGGTGTGATACATTTCCTCATTCCTCATTCGGCAGCATGCACACTGAAGACGGGTTATTCCTCAACGCCTCTCGTAGCTCTAAAACCTCTGAAACAGCCAAGAGACCTGTCTATCCACATCTGCATTGTGCCACATTGTGCCTGACGCCTTTTTTAATGACTGCAATTGCGCAGATGCTCGACTGTATAATAAATTTGTGAACATTTATAATTACTTTGGTTTTTAAATTATATTCATAGTTTTCTATTGCATTCTAGTCCTTGTATCAAGAGAGAATACATTTCAGAGTGAGTAAAAGAACATATAAACGCAATGTCCTGGGTTCGAATCCAACCCTGGATCTTTGTCATGTCATCTCGCTCTCTCCCCTAGTCTTTCCTGTCTCTCTCAACTTTGAACTGTCTAATAAATTAACAGGTGAAAATGTAATTTTCACATGGGACACTCGAAATTTCACATGAAAACCAACCGGTCTGGGTTTTCACATGTGACTTTTTTGTAAGTGTGGATAAATAAATGTTAAAAAATATCTCCATAACTAAAAACCTACTTGATTGATGCCACAAAATTCAAACAAACTGTGATCATTTTTAAAGAATATTAGGTAACACATGATTGTCAAAATAATACAATATTTTACAGACTAAAAGGAGGCAGTGATTTTCCCCCGACATTTGATGTGTAGATGTGACCCGAGCCTTGGATATGCAAAATTACAATGTCATTACAACTGTCTATTGACGTTATTCACCCAACGGCCATTTTGAATACTCAAGGTGGGAGACTCTACCTGGAAGAGCAAGTCCAGCCCAGCTGTCCTACTGTTGTGTACCATGATACAAACATTTAGCATTTCACAGATTCCCCACTGAAAAACATATTTTAAACGAGTGGAGCTCAAGAATCCAGAGAGATATGTTTACATTTTAATATATTTAGTCCATTATCGCTAGCTACTTGAGTGTAGCCTAGGTAGCTAGCTAGTAGCTTACTAACTAGCTTGTCAGCTAACTAACTTCCCTGCAAATACAAAAAGTCATTTTTTGTTCTTGAGATTGCTAGCTAATTTGGTAACTGTTAGGTTTATCTGTATTTTGTCCTCACTTATGAGTTTAAGTAATACTACTTTTATATATATGCCAATCTTCCAGGTAGAGTTTCCCACCCCAAGTGTTCAAAATGGCTGGCGTGTGATTAAAGTCCATATGGTTATATACGTACTGGTATACACAGAATGGAACGGTTTAAGAAACCGGACTGTAAGATATTATTTCTCGTTATGTATCATTCCTCTGTAATGGAGTGAAAGCTGAAACGGCGTGGTGTTATGGCTGTGCTTTACCAGCTCAGATAGAGGAAGATGTCAACAGGGAACAGAGTGACTGACAGTTAATGAGGAGATGGATGATTATCGCCCTATAGAGAACAGATGGTGGCAGGAGATAACTACACACACACACACGGACATACCTACCTATCCACACTTACCCACACACACGCGATCATGGCACAAAATGAGCGTTCCATCAAGGGCACCTTGTGTTAGTGGAAAAATACAGGAATGTGTATGCTCACACACAGTATCACTAAAATAGATGATGATGAGTTTTCAAACTGTCAATCCAACTGTTCCCTTCCTTGTATAACTACACTTACACATGCATAACTGTGCACCTAACTTTGAGCAAGCATGCTACCACATCTGTGTGTGTGTGTGTGTGTGTGTGAGAGAGAGATAAAGCTTCTGTCCGCATCAGTTGAGCAGTGTAACCTGTCCTTTACCCCCGCCTCTCTCTCTTTCTCTCTTTATATATCGCCCCATCCATCACTCTGTTCATTTCTCTCTCTCTGATTTGAACTTAATGTTCTGTTCCATGCTGCATGATTGCAGTTTAGCCAGGCTGAGGTTATTGGATGTAATAACTGAGTCATTACAGTGAGGCAGATTATGGTTGCTTACATAGTGACCCTGTGTGCTCAGCTTGGCTCCACTTGGCCTGCGTGGCAACCCAGACCTGGGTCAGATAGGTTTAATCTGTTGTTTGTTTTAGGGGTTTTTGCCTGCTTGGAGCGCCAGGTAAGTGGGGTTTACCACATCAGGACAATTCAGATTGGGTTGGGAAGTTGTCAGTCACAGAAAACTGTACTTAAAGTGATGTTGAACTTTGGTATGGCGGAACAGGTCTGAAAATCACACTTCTAGCACATAAATGAATGTGAACAAAGCAGATTCTGACAATATATTAAAAAAATAGTCATGTTGCTCATTGTGGTGAAATGAATCGCTGCATGTCTTTATGTTTATTAAACCTTTCAGTTTGAACAAGTGTAACACCGAAATCCAGTCGGAGGAAACGTATGCGATCAGAAGAAAATAATACGTTTACCAATAATTGTAAATAGGCAAACAAAGGTGGGAGACAGGACTTTGACAAAGCAGATTCTGCCAATATATAAAAACGAGTCTCTCACTAAAATGTTATTATGTATAAAAGAAGAAAAGTGCGTACGGCCAAAAATAATGTGAGGCCCCGGGTCCAAAGGGAGTCGAGACCAAGTCAAAACCACATTTCTTTCCAAATGCAAAAGTGAGAGACAGTAGCGAGTTAAGGAACCAAGTTTATCAAGGATTAATAGAGATGTAGTATCCCAACTAATCAATGCATAGGAATCGACTAATCAATGCATAGAACTTTGAGGAGGCTCTTTGAGGGATTACATACACAGGTGAAATCCCATAAATTGTTTGTAATGCTGGAGAAAAACAATCAATCAATCATCAATAAAACTACCCTTTCTTATTACTTTACATTTTGACCCAGGTCTGCCTGCCTCTTTCTGTCTGTCTTTCTCTCACTATCTCCTACTGTCAGCCTCGGCTACTTATGGTATTACCCTAAGTCACTACTATAACCAGATTATATTGGCTTAGAGAGCGACCCTATGCATTTAGTCTGACGGATTTCAACGGGTTTAGATGGCAATCTGTCTCTGTCTGGATTTATCTCTCCCTATTAAACACTCTCTCTCACTCACTTACACACACACACACACACACACACACACACACACACACACACACAAATATGAATAAACATGCATTAACGTTCTCTCACAAAGTGTTCACCTGCAGCACATCTGGACTGCATTTCCCTCACCCCTCTCTCTCTCTCTCTCTCTGACCATAGCAAGCTCAGAGTAGGAAGCATGAAGGCTGAAATGAGGAAGTGAAAAGCAGAGAGAGAGGGAGTGAGATGAAGACGACAGAAGGGAGAAGCAGACAGCAATAACGAAGAGCGGCAAAAGGAGTGATGAGGCATGGAGGGAAAACAGGATGAGGGAGAGGGAAGGCGGGTTGGCAGAAATGAGCGGGGCGAAGAAATACAGTGAGGTTACAAGAAGGTGCATGAAAGAGTAGTCAGTGGCCTCAAACCGCCCTCTCAGTAACTGCAGCCAGTACAGAATGTGCTGGTAGCGATTGGATTCATTTTTTTTCCAGGATCCCACTGAAAATTCTCATTTGAAATCATTTTTTAGCAAGTGATCTGTACCTTGCAAAACATTTGTTGGTTTTATTAATTTTGAATCCAACCTCAGTATCTACAATTCCAGTGATTTTGCCATATAAATAACATGGAAAAAAACAAAATTTAAATGTTAGAAGAATAAACATCCTTGCCATGACTGTTCTATGGGACTGGACAGAACTTGTACTTCTTGTCTCATGGCCTTGTCTTCAGTTGCTGCAAATAGCTTTGTAGCTTTCCACAGAAAAAAAAAAAAAGAAAATTCAAAAATCACCTGTCAAAGATCTGCAGTTTGTCATATGAACCACAGTAAAGTCATGAGTGGGCTTTTCTTTTTTATTCATACGATAGCCAACACGTGTAAACACACACCCAAATACACAAGGCAGAAACTACAGTCAACCAAACAACAATAATACAAATAATAAATACAATAAAATGAAATATAGCCGCAAGCGCCGATTGCGGGGTCCAAGCACAATTTGAAAAGACAGACAGACAAAACATTACAGAAGGTAGAAAGACACACGCGCAAACTGACAAGTTGTGAAGATCAGACACACAGTCTATTAGTTATGGCAAATTTTGTGTTGGCCAGTGACTTCTGTCAAGTTAATCATTTCATTGCAACCACATTTGTTGAAGTTATTCACAATGGCCAAACTTCCTATTGGAAAATGATGCCCCTTGTTTCCGACAGTTTTGAACACACAATCCTCCACAATCCAAGCTGATGCTTTACCTACTGAGCCAAACTCTTGTTACAGTTTTATTGAGGAGAAACTAAAGGGAGAAGTATTGTGATACTGCAGAAAGGTAACAATTTACAATTCACAATTTACCATTTGGCAGCCACTTTTATCCAAAGCGACGTACACATGAGATTTTAATACAACACAAGCAAGGATCTAGTCAGGAGAGAACAACGAGAGTAAGTGCCATAAAGCTAAGTTCTGGTCCAACAGGACATAGGTGCTACGAGGCAGTGCATAGAGGAAGTGCATAGAGGCAATGCATAGAGTGCATAGAGGCAGATAAAGAGTTTTTTTTTTGTTTTTTTTTAGATTACACAGTCCATCAGGTGAGAAGGTGTTCGCTAAAGAGCTGGGTCTTTAGCCTTTTCTTAAAGATTTAGAGGGACTCTGCGGATCGAATGGAGTTTGGTAACTCGTTCCACCACCGAGGAACCACAGAAGAGAAGAGTCTGGATAGAGACTTAGGGCCTTGTTGTGGTGGCAGCACCAGGCGCCGCTCCTTGGCAGAGCGTAGTGGGCGGGAGGGAGCGTAGACCTGAATGAGGGAGTTCAGGTAGGTGGGAGCCGTTTTGGTTGCTGCTTTGTAGGCGAGCATCAAGGACTTGATGCGGGCAGCAACTGGGAGCCAGTGGAGGGATATGAACAGCGGAGTGACATGTGCTCTTTTGGGTTGGTTGAAGACCAGATGCGCCGTCGCGTTCTGGATCATCTGTAGAGGTTTGAGCGTACATGCCGGGAGCCCTGCCAGTAAGGAGTTGCAGTAGTCAAGGTGTGATATTATAAGCGCCTGTACTAGGAGTTGTGCTGCATGCTCAGACAGGTAGGGTCTGATCTTCCTGATGTTGTACAGGGCAAATCGGCATGACCGAGCAACAGAAGCCACATGCTCCTTAAAGGTTAGTTGGTCATCAATCATGACACCCATTCCCGCAGACTTTGCGGGAATGAGCTGAGCTGATTCGAGCTGGATACTGATCTGTTGTTGTACAGAGGGACTGGCTGGGATGACAAGGAGCTCAGTCTTTGACAGGTTAAGCTGAAGGTGGCGTTCCTTCATCCATGCCGAGATATCGGCGAGGCATGCCGTTATCCGTGCCGAGACTGTGGGCTCGTCTGGCGGGAACGATAGGAGGAGCTGGGTATCGTCAGCATATAAATGGTATGAGAAGCCATGTGAGTGGATGACTGCACCAAGTGAGGTGTTGTATATTGAAAAGAGAAGGGGTCCAAGCACTGACCCTTGAGGTTCCCCTGTGGACAAGCAGTGGGATTTAGACACTTCCCCTCTCCAAGACACTCTAAAGGATCTCCCTGAGAGGTAGGACTCAAACCAGCGGAGAGCAGATCCTGAGAAGCCAACATTGCACTAAAGTTCTATTAAAGCTGCACTAAGCGATTTTTCGACCACTAGAGGGTGACAGAAACCGCAACACATTTGTAAATAAACCCACAGCAAAGCTGCTGGACTACAGAGGCTCCAAAGAACAAAACTAGCGAAGGACTGTGCATAAAGTCTAATAGCTAAGCTAATCGTAACTACGGAGAAGTGTCGCAGGTTGCAGTCTCACTTTGCCAGATCTTTCTCCTGCTGAAGGTTACATGTCCCACAATGACAAGTGAAGAGGCAGGCAGCAAATTTACTAGTTTAACAAGTTTACTCGCTCGCTTCATCGATTCCACCATTACCAGAATATTTTTCAGGAATGGGAGAGGGAGAGCAGCGCTTTTAAACAGGGAGGGAGGACACAAGCTAGTTTTAAACAAATGAAAAGCTACTGAATGGACCGGGAGGAGCTTTGAGTCAGGCCGGGTTTTGACAAGATTTAGAAAAGAGGAGAAAACAGCAGCACAGCTGCTGCTGTGTGGATATTTCTTCATATCATTACGTCTCGTTTTAGGATTGGTTATAGGGTCTGAAATCGCTTATTGCAGGTTTAAGTTTAATTATCCTACAACCAGTGCTGCATTGTGCTTTGAACATATTTGTCAAATCGCACCTGTACATGTAGGCCTACGTTATAGCTTTATAATAAAAAGTAGAGTTCTGAATATTTTGAACAACCTGTTTCAAGACCAATACACCAACAACCCAAAATCCTGTTCCTGTTTGAAGGTCCATATTATCACTGCAAACATGAGACCGTGAAAATGTTCTGCAGGATGTAAGCTTTCACCACTGAAACTCAAAAATGCCCTTGGTTTCAAAACACATATCTGTTGATGAAAGCATTAATTTTGGCAACCAGTTGGCTATTGCCCAAAGTTTTATCACAAATTGAACATACCAGAATCATTTGGGAAACAAAATTGAATAGAAGCACTGGGTCCAATTTACTTAAATTTCTGTTGGCAAATAGTCAAATATCACGTATTATCAGCTATCGTCTTAGTGCTCATTGAGGCACAACATAACATTAATTCATGTTTAGGTTATAAACCATATACAAAGTGAGACATCTCTGTCATCAAAGTTTACTGGGGCCTGAGCTTCATCTGATGAATCATAATGCAGCTGGACAGAATGCAGCAGAGTTCATAGAATTTAGAATGTCAGTGTCATAAAGACAGACTGACCTGAACACAGACTCAGACTCACAGTTTCATCTCTGATCGCTGTTCACCTGCACATTGAGACAGAAAACTCACGTTGCTTTTATTTGGAGAAACATCAACAACAATATCCGCTGTTCAGAAGGCAAACATGGAGAGTGATTTCCATCCTGGTAAGCCACATGTATTTATAATTTTTAACATAAAAAGACTAGTACAGAGGATTTTGCTGAACAGACAAACAAGAGAGAGACAGGATAGACTAGTTGTTTGTGTTGAAGGATTTACAGCAATAATACAGCAATTTAATAAATACAGAAAAAAATGCGGAAAGAAAAAGAAAAAATGGGTGAGAAAACACAACATTAACAAAAAGTCATAATTGGACTTTCCTAGCAGTGTTAACCATATAAATAAATCCATCAAAAAACTAAAAGACTATCTTTACACATAACTCTGCTTTGTAACAAAAGTCCCTGCCCATTGGAAAATTTAATTTCCTCAGCTGTTTAACCTTCAGTCACCTTCAGTCAGTGTTTAATACGTGCAGTAGTGTTGTAGTACTCGAGATCAGTCTTGGTCTTGAGACCGGTCTTAAGACCACATTTTGAAGGTCTCGTCTCGGAATCGACGGCATTTTTACTCAGTCTCGGACAAAGAGGACTCGGCAGGTAATGAATGATGTTACTGCCGTAACATCATTCATTACCTGCCAGAGAATTGTCTGATTTGATTACAACAGTCAAAGTCAAAACACTGTAACATAAAAACAATTTGTAGCCTATACAAGAAACTAAATAATGAAAATCTTATTGTTTTTCTTCTCATTTCAGGAATCAAAATAATTATACATTGTGACACATAAAAGCAAGGGTCAGCTATAACCTGATAATAATTTTGAAAGTTTTAGTGAAGCTATGTGCTCAGGGTGTTTTAACACTTCGGTTTTGACTGTATTGAGCCTTTCCAAAGGTCAGTGAAATCGAATTGCAATGTTTCAGATCAAAGGATTGCCTTCTGTCACTGAGTACATACTGTACATCCATTTCTATTTTACTAAAATTCCTAAATAATGCTTTCTTTCTGTTGGAATTTTAGCTGAGAAATGGTGTAAATGTTGAGCCATCACTATGATTACACAGTCATGGACTTGAAAATGGACTCGCATTGGTCTGGTCTTCGTCTTGACTCGGTCTTGATACACTCTGGTCTTGGTCTTGACTTGGTCTCGGTTTAGTAGTCTCTACTGCCTCTCCCTCCCTTGAAGGAGTGCTGCAGTGTCGTACTTCAGGTAGTCTATATGAAGCACCCAGGTGAAATAGCCTTCTTTACCTATTGTTCTCTGCCGTCAAGCTCCGAATCCCTCTGCTTTTAAAACTCAGCTGGAGCATGTTCGACATATATTTGAGATCAAGGATCATATCAGCTATAAAAATGCCTTTGTGCTGTAGAAACTTCCCACATACCCATCTGGTACTACTGATCTGGTTAAAAACAAACTTGAAGAATCATTTGCAATTCATATTTGACCCGGGTCTGACCCAAATAAACAAACAAGCACATCAGAGACAACACATCTCGGTGCATATGGTATGCAATGATTAGGTGTGAGAGGAACGAGCGAACAGAGATTGAGAATTAATCAAAAACCGGGCGCTTTTTTATCGTGAAGGTCAGCCGCGATAAAAAAAAAGATGAGAGGGAACACCGAGGAAGGAGGCAAGGATGGAATAAGTGAGGGATGGCCGGGGTGACGGAGGAATGACAGGAGATTAACAGGAATAAAAGGGAGGTGAGAGGGGAAGAGACAAAGATATTAGAAGAAAGTATGAGAGGATAAAGGGAGAGAACGTGAGATAGGATGAGAGTGATGGAGGGGGGGGCGCTGAGGTGAGCCAGAGTGGAGAGAGAGATAAAAAGGGGAGAGTGGTAGAGAGAGGCGGGTGAAAAAGTCAGAGAGAAAAGACGGGAAGGAGGGAGAGGGAGACAGACGGAGAGAGAGAGAGAAACGAGAGGGAAATGTTAAACATTAAATGGGGTTTTTGGGGAGGAGAGCGATAATCCGTCTTTTTGTCAGTTGAATTATGCCAGAAATCGCAGGATTCCATTTTACTACACCTAATCTGTCTCCAGCCAAATAATGCACTGTCTGCCAGTACAGGTTGCGTTCAACAGCATCTACCACTGTCTCGTGTTAGATAACGCGGCACAATAGGGTTGACAAATAGGCCTGGTTTCTACATACTCTCACCCGGAGAGAGAGATACTTACAGAATTCCAGGAAAGATTAATTGGAAAAAAAAAGTGTTTTAGTTAGTACGGATCATGCCAGGAAACACGTCTTGCTACGAAATGACAGAGAGAACAAATGGAAGGAGGGAAGGAGAGAGATGAAGCAAAGATAGAGATAATGAAAGAGAGAGAGAGAATGTAGTACGTTTCTCGGCAGTCTAGACATGCTGCAGATGTACAGCAGGTAAAGAGAGAGAGAGAGATGGGGATGCTTGTGTGTGTTGGAGTTAGATGTGTGTGTGTGTGTGTGTAATATGTGTGTTTTCATGTGTTTTAGTGCATGAATGTATACTTCATATCTGAGTGTGCTCGGACATGCATTTATATGTATGCATTCATGCATGTGTTTGGTCTGTATTTGCAATTGCGGAAGTAACGAATTACATTTACTCATGTTACTGTAATTGAGTTGCTTTATTGTGTACTTGTACTTTTTGGAGTATTTTTTAAAGTCAGCAATTTTACTTTCACTTTAGTACATTTTTACTGAAGTATTGTACTTAGCTGCACTTTAAATCCCATCCATTACAGAGAACAGATTTGTTTGTGTTTTTCCATAAGCAACAAAAATTGGACCAACATCAATTGACAAATTGTGGAGCCATTGAGAGAAGTGAGAAGAGTAATGTGGCTTTACTTTGTTTGTGCATTTTATTTTGAAATTCCCAGTTTTTCCAGTTAAAAGAATCTAGTTTGAACTATTTTAGAATTGCGTGGAAAAAATCACATCTAACAACGTTCTCTTTTCTAAAAAGTAACTGAGTAGATTTTCACACCAGTACTTTTACTTCTACTTAAGTCAAATTTCAGCAAAGTAACAGTACTTCTACTTGAGTGGGACATCCCAGTAGTCTTTCCACCACTGTGTACTTGTGTGTGTCTGGCGGATCTGCGCACATGACATGATCTGTGGTTAACACAGAGATTACACAGCGACTTAGCCCGCTTCGCTACTGTGACCCCGCTAAGCCATGCTAACTCTGATCGCTAATAAGCATTATGTGCCAGCTGCCCGCCTGCCTCTGGGTTTAGGTCTGTGTGTGTGTGTGTGTTTTCTGTGTGTTTTCTGTGTGTGTCGTCTTCTCCCTTCCTGTTTTCCTCCTCCTCCTCTCTCTCTCTCTCTCCCCCTCAAGTACACTTTTTGCAACCCCAACGCATCCAACTACACTGTCTCTCTCACTTAAATTCATCTCTGCTCACCTCAAACAGTTTCCACCCCGCCTCCCCCCCTCCATCCCACATACCCTCCCTTTCCCTCTTCACCTTTTTCTCCCTCCCCATAAACGCTCCATCTCACTCTCTCTGCCTTTACCCTCTATTCACCTCTCTCTCTCTGCATCACTCTATCCTCCTCTCCCCCCTTTCCTCTCGTTCTTGGTCCCCCCCCCCCCCCCCCCCCCCCCCCCCCACCCCTCCAGCAGGGGTGTCATGCCTTCTCTGGCACGTGAGCCGAAGCCCAGATGTCTGCGTTGGCTGCTGCTGGAAACTAGGTCACGCCGAGAGAGAGAGAGAGAGAGAGAAACAAGAGGGGACAGGAGGAGAGGAGAGGAAAGTAAAACGGGGAAGGAGAGGGAGAAAGTGAAGCAGAGGATGAAGGAACGGTAGAATATAGAGGGAAGGTAGAGGGTGAGAGGAGGGGATGAGCAGAGAGGGAGAATAAGGGGAAATAAAGAGAGAGGCAGGCAGAGAAAGTGAGAAGAAGAGATGTTTCTTTACTGAGGAGTCAAAGAGAGGAGAGGAGGTATGAGGAGTAAGGAAGATGGAAAGAGAGAAGGGAATTGGGAAGGGAAAACAGAAGGAGAGGTAGACGGTAGAAGAGCTGTGACACATCTTGTTCTCAAGTTTACTGTGAAACTGTCAAACCCAAAACACAGGTTGAAACTGTAGTACTGTCATGTTGGTATCATCTCATAAAAACAGGTTAACACTAGAAATGGTAATAGATTTGCGGAGTCTAAGACAAGTCCAACAAGCTGGAAATTGAAAGGGTTAAATATAATCATAACTATTATTACCTTGTGTGATTTTGAATATCTATCAACACTGTTTTGTGCAGAAATTGGGTCTAGGAAAAGTTGCGGAAGGACATTTTGAAAGCTGAGATATTTCAATGCTAATATTCAAAACAGCAGTCAGTTGACACCGACTTGTCCTTTCTAGAGTTAATTAATGTTATACATGTTCTCTGTGCGTTACATATTGATGTGATATTACAGAAACTACTGGGTGAATGATGCGTCTCGCCATTGTGATCTGGCAGTTTCAAAATTATACCTAATTTCAATCAACAAAGACAATTGACAGTGGCTATGTGGCAAAATAATATATTCCTCATTGTCTGTGGAGAGCAAGAAATCTATAAACTTTGCGAGTCGGCGTCCATCACAATTTTAATCTGAATGGCTCTCATTCACCGAGTACAACGGGCGTAGCAGGGATTTGACTTGGTTAATTGGTGCTGACACATTACAAGACAGCTACACAGGATAGGATTGACACACTAGGTGCGGAACGAATGTAAATGATATGCAAATTCCCTGATGAATATTTAGGATATCCCCAATCCACCTAATATGAATATATGATTAGCATTTTTTGGTCTTATGATTAACCTGACAGAAGCATGGTCCACATCGACCTGGGCTGTCCCCAGTCATGAATATTTATGAGTAGTACACTTATTTTCCAACCTAGTGTCCTAAGAGGAAGAAATGTTGCTTGTTGGCATAGTGGTGCATGGGTAAACGACTCCTTTGTCTTTACTTTCTCAGCTTAATTGGTGATTGATCCAGTTGATAGCCTTAATTTATGTGGAAATGCATCATCTAAACATGGTAAATGAGAATGAATGTAAAAAAAAACGGTGACCTCAAATTGACGTGAGAAATCTCCTGTGACCCTTAATATTTAAAGAGTAACTTAACACCAAACCCAAATCTGTGTAAAACATCTAATAGTGAAAAGCATGGTACTGAAATCGCCATCTGCTATTGGCTGATCTTTGGTGCCAGATGATGTTACTTTCTATAGCAGGGGTATTCAACTAAAATTCAAGGAGGTCCAGTCACTAAAATTTCTTCCCATCAAAGAATCATAATGTCTAACTTATGCTAGGAGGCCTATATGTAGTTGTTGTATGACTTTCTATCAAATAAAATAAACAATGTACATTTCAATATCATTTCAACAACATTTATTGATCAATTTCTGGAACTTTTCCCATGCACACACATTGTACGTGTGTGGAAAACAAATCAGTAGCTTAAACATAATTAAAAGTATCACAATGATTTTCTAATTTCAAGTAAGAGAAAACAAGACAGTCTTCAGAATAAAATAGGAAAGTGCCTCTTTTTGAAATAGTGCAAACAGAACTTTCAACTTTTTTCCCACGGCGCAGCGGTTCATTTTATATCAAGTTTTCTGGCTGGGCGGTGTTTGGACCTTCGGGCCAATCACAGTGCTTAAAAACGGAAAACTCCACTCAACCGGGATGCTGGGCGACCTTAAACAAACGCACAATCAAATGACAAGCACAGACAGTTTACTCTGAGCCGTGGAGCTGACAGGTTGCTGTGAAAATGTAGAGAAAGAAGAAACTAGACATTCTTTCCTATTTTCAACCCAATGTGATAAAACAATGTGTTCAAGTGAATTTAGTAGTAGTAGCTCCGTTATGAGTCTGCTGCTGCATTTCTGCTTTCCGACAGATCAGTGTGGCCGCAGCTGCTGCTATTCAACACACATGCCGTGGGCCTGTACAGGATCTGTACTTGTTCTCTTTCCTTTTCCATATTTTCTTCTTCACCTCTCTACATCTCTTAGTGAGGGAAATAACAATATCTTACTTTTCTTATTTTGGAGCAAGACATGTCATCTCTGTGTGTGGCTTTCGTCTCTCTCTCGCTCTCTGTGCGTTTCCCTAGCAATGCACCACAAACAATCGCTTTGATTGGCTGAGTTCAGTGAAGTAGACACATATGATTGGTGTGTGACCTCCTAGCTCCACTGAGCGATTACCATATGAGCTGAAATAGCTGCGCCCGTGGAAAAAAACGCTCCGTCAATCTTATTCTCATTAATTGATCAGAAATGGGTCGCGGTCCGTACAGAAACTTCACTGGGTCCGGATCTGGGCCGGAGTCCGCCAGTTAGTGATGTACTGTGAAGTAGTCGCGCACATCCAAACACCTTCAAGGCAGGTGCTGGACCAATAGAAGACAGCATGAAAGAAAGAGGAAGGTCCGCACACTGTAGCTCCCTTTAGTTCTTTTAATTAAACATCCCACATGTGACGTTTCGAGCTACTGCTCTTCTTCAGACATAAACAAGTATATAAAGACGCCATCTTTAAATACACAGTACCCTCTGGTCACATGATCATCACATGATCCCGGTGAAAAAACACATACAACACATTTGACCCACTGCTACAAATAAGTGATGGAAAATACAAATATATGTTACAAAAACAATGTTAATAAATATATCCTATTATAGAATGAGGAAAACTCTGTCCGTCTGTCTGTCTGTCCGTCCGTCCATCCGCATCCATTTTGCTCCTCAATGGCCAATCAATCTGAAATTGCACATGGGCATTAAGCATTGGCATAGGCAGGGACTGACGAAGCCGATTTTTCCATTTTCCCAAATTTACGCTGTTTATGCGCATTTTTGGCAAGTCTGCGCGGAGTTGTGGCGCACGCATCCCCGGAAGTCTGCACATAGTTGTGGTGCGCGCATCCCCGGGTATGGACTAGTACATATATTATACAACAAAATATAGATAAGGCCCTCACAGCACATAAGAAAATTCCATCAGGCCAGTGGCCGTCATACCTTAAATATGGCTAAATCTAAATAGAGGCGCCTCTATATTTAAACAGGGATGTCCCTAAGATATAGAAACAGGAATCTACAATATCCAGAATAGCTCAGGAGTCCTCCCATCATAAGAGACCATAACACACATTTAGTGGACGGCACAAGAGTCAATTGTTTCAATCTAGAACACAACACCGATCATAATAAGTAGCATAGATAACCACAGGATGGCATCACAATCATAAATAATCAACATACCGTATTTCCTGTAATAGTGGCCTGTAGTCAATTAAAAGCCGGGTCTCCGATAATGGCCGGGGCCGTCGTCGACATGAACAAATAAAGGCCGGCCTCAAATACAGGCCGGGGGAAAAAACAAAGGAAACAAGACTAGGTCAAAACCTAGTATATGGCTGCACCGTGTCCGTCTCCTCTCTCCGCCGCTGTCCTCTCCACCGCCCACGGCCCGCATTGATCCTCCTGATCCGAGCCCCGGACCCCCGCCGAAATCCCAGCCGGATCACCGGGAACACACCGGCGCCCAGGTTCAGTTAGCTTCAGTTAGCTTCAGCTTACATGCAAACAACGGTGGATACCGGTAAACTCCTGCTGCCTGTTTGTAACTGTAGTTTGTAGTAACGTACAAGTGCCACAAGATGGTTCGGCCGGGGGAAGTCTCTGGAGCATGCCGTCATCGATTACCGTAATTATCGTAATGCATTGCAGTAACAAAAAAACGTCTACCCCAACAGAAGCAGATCAGAAAACAAGGAGGCTTCGTACTAAAATATGAGCAAATATACTTATCAAACAGAGGGAATTAGAAATAAAGGCCTGTCTCTAATATAAGCCTGCTTCCAATAAAGGCCTGGTACCCTCTGCAGTTGAGGTAGGATTTGGGTTTGGTGTCAAATTACTCTTTAAAACACATAAAAATCCGGAGTCATGTGACGTGGTTGACGAGAATGGCTGCATGAGGAAGAGCTGTGCCCATCCCTGCACATAATTAGCTTTGAAGCCTGAAAAAGAGCCCAATCTTTTTTAATTTATCCTGCAAAAAGTTGGCAGTATAGTGCAACAAATTCCACGAATCCCTCAAGAACGGGCTCCGGTGGAGTGAAGGCTAACGAAGCGGCTAACGCTAGCCAAGCTAACCAGAGGAAATCGCCGCCTCGTGATGCACCTGACACCGATGCACCTGTTGCTGGCTCCATCTCCGGTGAAGTGGCCAAAGAGTTTGCTAAAGTCACTGCACTAATCTTGGAAAAGTCTGAGACCCACGACAAGAAGCTAGAGGCTATCTGACAAGGTGCTACAGATAGCAAATTGGCTGAAACTGCTAACCGCATTTCTCAAGCCGAGAGCCGTCTATGCTTCCTGGAGGAGGCTAACGAGAGGCAGCAGGCTAACCCCCCAGCCACAGCCACAGAAGTGGAAGCCCTTCGACAAAAGCTGGATGACATTGAGAACCGGGAGCGAAGGAATAATTTACGTTTTATCGGGTTTCCAGAGGGCAGCAAGGAAGGCGATGCCCTGTCATTCCTACACTCTAAAAAAACGCTGGGTTGAAATTAATCCAATATGGGTTGTTTGTGTAACCCAGAGCTGGGTCAAATATGGACTAACCCAGCGCTTGGTAGTTTTAGCCCAGTATGTTGGGTTGCAAATGTAACCCAGCATGTTAGGTTGACAATTTGACCCAACTCCTGGGTAGTGTTGACCATTTTTCTGGGTGAAACAACCCAATGTCAGACCTGCAAACTCATAAGAGGTGAAAAAGGTGACAGGTTTCTAAAGCAAAGCCCTGTAGGGGGGTCTGGGTGCATTCTCCCCCAGAAGGGAATTTTTGTGATTTTAACATGTAAACAAAGCATTCTGGTGCACTCTGAGAAGAAAATAAAGGGAAAAGACAACATTTATCTTCATTCATATCATTGATCTTTATTTTATCGAAACTCCCGTCAGTGATGTGATCCGTCATACGAAATATGACATACGTTCGATTTAGTTGCTATATAGGCCATATCAGCGTGACGTTACAACAACAAAGAACTTACTTACGGGTGGATAACGTCGGTGGTGCTGCATCGGCGCTACAGTATTTTTCGTGTTATTTAACCAAAGTAAGACCCCTTTTTAAGCTCTTGTGATTAGAAATACACAGACATTATGTAGCTCTGGCTGTCCACTGAAAACGAGACGTTCCTGATGTCGTTGCTGTTGATATTTGTTAGTGTATAACCTAACATAACCTAAATATATAGCCTATTTAAGCATGTGTCCACAAACTACTGTATTTTACCAAAATGTTTAGAAATGCTTAAAAGTTCTGTTTTGGCCACTGTCTTATACAAATTAACCATAACTTTCTGTTTTTATTTTATATTATGTTATATAGCCAAACAGTGACAGCCAGTGACACAAAGTAGGCTGTTAGTGTGATTCAGCGAGCAGAAGTTCAAATTCAAGTGCTGATCTAACAAAGCAACCTCAAACCAGTCATTCTTTAGTGTTTTGCTTTATAGTAGAAACTGTGGACTGTTCGTTATTTACTTTCAGACTCGATTGTAAAGCATCTTGACTGTAAAGCAGGGTACGATAGCAAAGCCAGATCACAAACCACTGCGTGTGTTGTGCTACTTGTGCTGTGCTAGAACCGCGGCCCTTTAAAAACCGTGCGGATAAAACATTTGTGGCACTTTGACAATATGTTTTACTTGTGTAACAGAAAATGGCTCAAGGATTTCAGAAAGCTTATCATGTTGGCAAAATTTCGGTCAGGAAACCTTACCTACATGAAGTGAAAGATTTCACCTGAACAGTTTTTAATGGAACGCCTTGGGACTGGCAGTGCAGCGCAACATGTCTTTACCGCAGCAGCTTTAGGTGTTGCGGTAAAGACCTTGTGTCGCGGTAGAGACAAATTCAAGGTGAGTTATATATTATATTGTAAATATTAAGTCTATTGTAAACTAAACATAAACATGTCATTTTTGCAACCCCAGATGAGACCAAATTCATCTACAATAAGATCACGGAAATGCAGAGAGGAAATGAGAAAAGACCCGGACAGATACGAAGCGTATCTCCGTAGGGAAAAAGAGCGTTACAAAAAAAGACAGGAGAATGGGCAGATAAAGAGTGTCTCCAAACTGACGAAAAGAGAGACAAATCTGAAAAGAAGACAGTGGAGGATAAATAAAAGAAACCAGAGGGCAAAACACAAAATACTGGAGGCCTCAAATCAGTTTGTTGCTACGAACACACCACCACTATCCCCAGAGGCCTTACCTGTAAATGAAGCTGGTTATGACTTACCTGTTGCTCCTCAAGGACCTGCTGGTGTCTCACCTAATGTGGTAGTTTGCCATTAACATTGTGTCCTTACCGACACAAGATGTCATTACCGCAGCAATGCTTCATTTTAATTATTATTATGATTTTTATTTGCAAAAATTATTTTAACACTCAAGTAGAGATGATTTACACATTAGAATTGCAATATGTCATAAAAAGCAACATATTTTATCTTTTGTGTGTATGAAGACAATTGACATCTAAGGTTACTGTCAAAATTTTCCATGGTGTAGAGAAAACCATGAAATCCCCTATTTTTTATTATTTTTTTATATCAGTATTTACAATGATGCACAAAGCTTGATGAAAATGAATTTAAATGTCTTAAAATTTTACAGAAATTAAAAAAGGAAAATGTATAAAATGAACGTTATTGTAATGTGGTAAGGGCATTTTGTAAGAACAAGTGATGAAAACCATAAAAAATAAACATGTTCCAGATTAAAATCTTAACGACTATGCAATTTTGTGTATCTCTTTATATGTATTACAGACTCTGATGGTTAAAATTAAAATTCATAGAATAATTTGGGAGAGTCAAAAGTGACCGTAGTTGCAGAAACACCCATAACAGTGTAACAAAATGTACAGGGAAGGAATCTAACTTTCTCATCTATCAGTCAACATTCAACAGCCACTTTTTTTATTTTACCAGCCAGATAGATTTTTAAAAGACAATAGGACTCAAAACAAAAGTTGGAAGTAATAATGCACAACATTTTCATGTAAATAAATGTAAGTTTTGCTACTGTATCACTGATTGATATAACACAATAGTGATTCAGACTATATCCGGTTCATGAAATCTTTTCCATTTTCTGTTCTAAACAGACAGTGTCTGGTAGCTCTTTCCTGGGAAAAATCCTTGCCACACAGGAAGTGATGCATTTCACGTTTCCCGGTTTGTTTGGAATAAACAGAAGAAGAACTGGGTAGTTAGTATGAGCAGTGATAGCCACCATGGCTGAACAGACAAAGAAAAGAGAAACTCAAACTGCATCAACAGAAAATCCAAGCTCCACCCACACTGTTTGACAGGTGATCTGTGGGAAGTGCAGTGCAGAAACACCACAGCAGTGCGGCTGAGCAACAAAGATGGAGACACAGTAGACGGAACAATGAACCCAAAGCATGTATTTCACCCATTTCATGGGAGCCAAGGACCAGCCGATTCTTTCCACTGTGTTCGAGTGTGTGGAGCGGCTTTTGATCAGAACACCAAATACGCAACCAAGTAGCCTACTTGTTAGGCACATCTTGTCTTGTCTTCGTAACTACATGTATGTATATTTTGAGCATGCACTCTTGTGTGTGAATGCCTATAAAAAACCACTAAAACTCCTAATACAAACAACTAACAAGCTTAAAATCATTTCCATCAGCAAATTATTTCCATTCAGTAGCAGTTGGCCCAGGCAAAAATAAAAGCATGCAACAGGCGTGTTGAGGGGGATTCTGTTCCCGGCTGTTTGAAAACTACTGTCTGCAGGAATTCCCATACTGGGGCACACTGCTTTGGGAAGTTGATGTCAAGTATGTAAAACGACTTAAAACATGTGTCCATAGCACCAAGGAGTGTGTTCTGCTGCAGTGCTTGTCCACCTATCACTGTAAAAGCTTGAGAGCACTGGGTGGCGTCGCCAAGACCAAGGATGAAGGGGTAGGGCTTGGAGAACTCTGCATTCTTCAGGTACTCGACCATGTTGGTCCCAACCTGTTAAATAAAAATAAGAAAAACATTTTAGACTTGGGATGAAAACATTTTCCTTTTATCTTTAAAAAGGCAAGTACAACAGATATGCCAATACAGCTCTGGTCAGGTGAGTTCAACAGGTAGGTACGCTAGTACATCTCTCATCAGGTGACATAATAGCTGTACATAAAAATACAGTGGCCTTTCATTTAGATTAAACATCAGGGATGCAAACACATGTATGGTGAAAAAAGAGATAGCTACCCGAAGTCAAAAAAAAAAAAAATGTGACAGCGTAATATATAACCATGTGACGAAGGCCTGTGCTATATGCTTAAATAAATAGGAAATTCTATTTAATATACTCAGATCAATAAGAGACAGACAGATGTTAAGTAGTAAATTTTTTTTTTTTTTCAGAATTAGAAAAGTAACATAACTGCAGTGTTGGGGAGTAGTTAACTACATGTAGTTCAATTATATCACAGACAAACTTCCTAGCGTTTACTGCTTTTTTTTTCTTCCTTTTTTTACTAAAAGAATACATTTTATTTCAGCACTGTAAGTCATTTCCCAACCGGTACAAACATGACTGCCATCTTTGTCTCTTTCTGAGCCATTACTCCCCTCCCTGTGAGATCAGATCGCCAACAGCCAGACGAAAAAAAAAAAAAAAAAAAAGCTGCTTTCTTTTTCTTGTCTTTCCACAGTCAGGTGCTTCCATTATGCTAACGATGATGGCAAATTATACCAACCATAATCAAACAGCAATAATGATGATGATAATTATATAATAATATGGATAAAACATTAAACCTTTTACGCTGCACAGATAGTGTTTTTTTGGTGGCCCTGGGTAAAATTATGTGTCTAATGGGCTGTTTTTGCATTTTTTTTGTACGTGTGAATAATTAAGCGTATGCATGAATGAATGAAAACAAGCAGTAAAAAAAAATTAATGAAAACATCAGCTAGAAACGGAGGGAAAGGATGAGATATCTCCTGCAACTTCTATTGTTCTGATATTTCATCTCTCCCGGTTAGCACTATCCCCAAATCATAAGACAGTCATGAAATAGCCTACGTTGTCCCCTTAAACATTTTGCTAAATCATTAATTAGGGAGATTTCGCCACGCACAACCGTGTTTTTTGTGGCAGACTCGCGGGGGTTTTATTTTGAAAAGAAAATGCGCTTCGGCAGCAAGCCTGGAAATGTGGCGAGTTTCACGGACCTTCAGCTTGAGAGGGTACTGGGAGTTCAAAATAACTGACGAAGAAGAGACCTGAGCGTGGAGCTGGCCTGACAGCGGAGATTGGCCTGACAGTAGAACCTCCTTGGGTCTGCAGCCAGACCCCCCTCGCCACGGTCCAGCAACAACTAAGTAACCAGTGACGTAATGTGAGGTCCTCGCAACAGGTCCTGACAGTTGAGTAGAATTTTTTGCTCAATGCAGTTCACTCATATGAGCGTGACAGAAATACACTGTAGGAATCGTTAAGGAGATTCGTCCGTCACCCACCCCCCCCACCCCCCCAAAAAAACTCTTCAGATCTGAACGATTCACACAAGTCACCCAAACTGACGTGAAAAAAGCGACATTCGCCGAAAAGCGAGTTGTTTGCATCCCTGAAACATGCACGTCAGATTACATATAAATTCATCAGCTTTGGGTGACTTACTGACAAACTCACCAACAAATCTCATGGAATCTTATATTGCTATCTTACAGTACTAAGAAATTCTGCTTATTTCCAGTTTAATACATTAAGAAAATGTGATATAAATCAGTGCAATGTCAAGTTACAGTCCATCCAATAATATTAGTTATTGGATTAGATTAGTTTGTGCAGGGATGATGTTGCCAATCTCATTAGAGTAACGCTATTATGCCGTTATTATTATTATAAAAGTGATCACAACATTAAGATATTTGGCAACAGGCAAAATGCAACAGTGCAGAAGTGATGACTTAGGTATATGCAACCCTCCATCAGCAGAAAAATCACACAAACAATTACAGCATGTCCGCCAAATTACAACTTCTATCAGTCAGTTAGACAGGGCAGACGAGGGGGTGGAATAGCCGCAATCTACTCAGATCAGTTTAACTGTACAGAGGTTGACCTAGGAGAGTTTTTGTCTTTGTGAATATCTGGCCTTTGTCCTCAAGGCTGAAGCTCCAGTACTTATTTTAACACTATCGGCCACCGAGGCAACTATCATTTTTTTCTCCCAGAATTCTCTGAATTGGTATCGCTTATTATCACCATCATACCTAGCAACGGGGTCAACCACATCTCCTCACTAAGATAAAAGTTATTGTCCATTTCTTGCTCTGAGAACTTTCCTAAATCACTCCTAAACTATAGAACTCCTTGGTAGGAATTTTTAGGCCAAGTTGAGAGCTCTCTGAGTGGATTCTCAGAATGTTTGTGAATATGCCACCTGGTTCTCTACTGGTCCATTTTCTAGTTGCTGTTTATCTGGTTGCAAACTGGCTTGTGCATTACTACAGTTTGTACTTACAGGCTGAAAGTCAATAAAAGACTTGATGTTCTCCTCGAAGCTAGGCTTGAACATCTTCTTCCCAACCTTGTAGAGGGGGGTGGGCAGGATCACTGGTAGCAGTCTCATCGTGATGTCACCTTCTGCATCTAGAGAGATTAATATTTTGTATAATTTTGTGATTAATGACCTCTTAAGCGTCTACACAACCACCAGCACTATTTTTTCAAACTGTACCTGGAGGCAGTTTGTCTACTTCTGTGAGAAGCGCCTGGGCCTGCTTCTCCTGGCTGGCAAAGCACAGAATTTTGTCTTTAAACACTAATATCCAGGTTTCAAATAACTTCTCGGCATGCTGTGGGTATATGATGGAGAAGTCCTGAGAAATCTATATGAAAACCAACAAACACAATAGACTATTAGAATATGGTTTTCCCCTTAAACATAACTGAAACATCAAAGATATCCTTTAGTACGTATTTGGACCCACCATGCCTGGAGTATCAAGAAGCCGGGGATATTCACGGACAATCTCGTCAAGAGACTTGGTGCCATTTTCTTTTATCCACTTGGCTCTGTGGATGGCCGTCTCCCTCATGTACTCTGCAACTTGGTTCGCCGGCCACACATTATTTTTGAGCCACTCAGTTAGCTGGGCTGCCCTTTCTGAGGACACACGTGACTCTGGAAAAGCAGCGCACAAAGAAATCACAACATTTAAGACCCATAAAACTGAATTTAAAACTTAAAATGCTTTAATTGTATTCAGGGCATTTTAAAAGTGTTTGAGTCTGATTTAAGACTTTTTCAGGACCTACAGACACTCTGTATACAGGAACCAACTCAATATGCTTTGCATAAAGCGGTTTGAACACAAATAGTTTAATCTATGTTGAGTTCTAAGAAGTTGTGGGACATACCAGTCCCTCCAGGAATTCACAATTTTGCAATCGCAATAACTACCACTAATTCAACCCATCTCTATCCATAAATCTAATTTAAATAAACACAGCAACTCTTAACCTGTACCTGGTAAGACCAAACCACTGCTCGTGGCTTCTTCACAGGCTTCCTGTTTGTCAGAGCTTGTGCGGTTTTCGTGGTGGACTCTCTTCCTGACAATTCTTAAGCGTTCCTCCAGGAAGCCAGTAGCTGGACAATGTTGGCGCCCCCGGCTGTAGAATGCCTCCTTAAATACAAATAGGAATTAGTATCCTATGAATGTTACAAGGTCCTAAAAGTCCTTAAGAATCACAGCAGAAATACACAGTTATTCACAAACACATATAGAAAATGTGAGAGAATATATTGTCCTGTGAGCAATAGTTGCTTTATAAATATAGCAGTGAAAAGAAAAATAAATTGACCCTTTTACTTACATAGCCTTTACCCTGGGAGTCCTTGAGACAAGGAAATTGCTCAACCAGCGATGCAGCCAATTTGTTTTTCGTTTCAGAAGTTGGGCTAAAAGCAAGAATTTCCAATAGTGAGATTGTAATTATGTCACTAGGGCCCAGTGTTTTCCATTTTGCAGAAATCACATAATCTGGGCTTGAAAATGGAATTTAGACAAACACAAAATGCCATATAACTGTGATGTTTAGAAGTTGTTGCAGAAATAGTACATTTTTTGAGTGATTAATGGAATACACAGATGAACAGAAACATATTTAAACAGCTGCGTTGTGGGATGCTGTATGTGCATGTGTGCCTGTATGTGTCATCTGAAAATCCACATGGGTTTGTAGTGTGATGATAAAATGGAAATTTCTTTTGCAAAGTTGAAAAATGTTATAATGAAATGATGGGCATAATTTTTTACGTATAACAAACATTTAACTGTATATCAAATTTTGTATTACTGGCTATTTAAAATTACACACTCACTTTTCTCCAACGCGCTCCATAAGGTGTGACACAAGTATTCTGACCATGCACCTCCGATGTTTCAATGAGATACTACTCTCTTCAAGGCTTGCCAGAATCTCCCTGCCTTCAAGGCTGCTCATTAGGACCTCACAAATATTCTGTAAAAGAAAAAACAAACACCACCTATCTGACATTGTAAATAAGTGTGCATGCAACACAACCAAAGTTAAGACAGAACAAGCACAGATCCTGTACAGACCCATGGCGCGTGTGTTCAATTCAATTCTATGCACTGAAGCACTGTTGCATGGTTATCGGTTAAATAATTCCACTAACGCTACTTAAATACCATAAGTTAATACCTTTACCTAGCCTTAAAGTTTGTAGGGCAGCAGAAGACGTGTTATCAAGTTACTGTTTACATCCTGTTACTAACATGCAGGAGTTTAGAGCAAATTGTGGAATGTTAAGTTTCACTTCCATTTTCACGCCAGGAGACTCTGTTGGATTGAGTACAATGCTGCTGGTCTGCGCATCTCCAAATGACAAACATGATGTGATGTGACATCAGGTGCATGAGATTAAGATACATTTTCTTTACACTGAGCAACTTTTGATTTTGTGCCTATGGGAAACACTGCATCTTAGTCAAACACGCCCTCTAGAGGCCATCTCACGAAGCAACATCTCACAAAGCCATAGATGACTGACCGACCTGAATCTGCGCTGTGATGCCCTCGGCTGCGCCGTGGGGAAACCATGTTGAGGTGGCCTCCTCACCCACAGCCATTACCACACCCAAGCACCAGATTCTAAACCTTTTCCTCTAAACCCACTATTCCCAAATCATACTAATATACCTCTAATGAAAAGTGTTGTAATGTGTAAATGTAGTGTTAGTTCCTGTGTTACTCTGTGCTTTTGTGCTTGATGGGTAAAAGCGGAGTACACTGTACATAATGTTATACAATTGTTCTCTCTGATAATAACATCTATACATTAGGCTCCAAAATTGTTTTGCACATCTATGTGCTTACCCCTTTTATATATTAGTAGACATTTAGTAACGGAAGAACACATACAAATGTTGACTCTTGTCCCACTGGCATTCTGTTTTCAGCTTCATGTTGTTGGTCCATGGGTGGTCCTGCAGTTGATCCATTTTGGGTTTGCTCAGGTTGTAGTTCCTATAGAAAATACAAGAAAAATCATGAGTCCCAATTTAGTGATTCATTCACTCACCTATTTTATGTATAGTGTATTATAAATTCAGTCACAAATACTCACATGATGTATTGCCAAAAAATCCCTGATCCAAAAAAAACAAAACAAAACAAAAACAATGGGGGGAATTAAATCCTTCAGTCTCACTTCTTCAGTCTACCCAAGGGACTTAGAGCAAACTTAAAACAGCCGGTAGCACATGGACACATAGTGGTTGTCTCTCTTTATATGACCTCACAACATGAAGAGGATGATAATCATAAAGGGAGTCAACATCAACAGAGTCAAAGGTAGTGGCAGGAGAGACACAGAATGCAAAGTAATGTCTGTCAAATCCTGTTGTGTCCCATTTCCTTACAATGAATTTGATCATGGACTCAAAAACCACAATCTTCTTGATCGTTCCAAACTGAGGTTCACCATCTGGAGAGTGAGACAGAATGAGAGTCATCCCTGGCCGGTATTCTGTCCCCTTCCACTTCACCCAAGATGGAACGCACACCTCAGTGATTAGTGGAATGCCCTCAAATCTGTGCCGGACCTGCACAAATTCCTCAATGGAAGCAAGCAGAATGGTACAGCCAGGACCAACCTCTGTGTTATGCATAAACATGTGATCAGACAGAATATTGTAACACAGCAACATTTGATGTCTGAAGGCCATCGTCTTACAAATGTTGCGGAAGTTGCACGTGATATGGGCAAGCCTTTTAAAAACCCCATGTTTCACCTCAAAACGCATCGACCAGTAGTGTGCCGGAGGCCCCAGCTTCCTGATGGCACCAGGATAGTGCAGCATGAAATGATGCTTACGCTTAAGATGTCTGTCAGGGTACAGTTCTAGGAAAAGGCTGTGGTGCTCATTGATGAGGTAACCCAGGAAGATCACTGCTTCTGGTGTTAATGATGGAGAAAAGATGAATTCCATACAGGACAATAAAAGCAGCAGTAGCTCCCAGTTCCCCTCTGGAATGAGATCTCCAATCATTACAGGTAGCAGCCTCAACAGGCACCACATTTGTGTTGCTGTCTGCTTCGTGGCACTGTCAGATGTTTTCAGTTCATGGGGTCTGATGGTGGATGGCTTATTGGCACTGTCACAGAAGCCATAATCATAGCTGGTAATTCCATAATTCACCTGGTCTAAGGTTATCAGCTTCTGCGAGATGAGGGAACTGAGCACCAGTTTAGTCTCATACCCCCCCACCCCTTCTAGTATGTCATGCATGACATCAGGTGCTACATTGTCTGTCACATGGAAGTATTGCAGGTTGTTCAAAACGCTCCGTCTCTTGATACCCGTCACTGTTGAATTACTTACTACCAGATCCAAAACATAGTTCTCCCTATTCATAAGTAGTGAACTGTCTTCCACCGTTTGTGCTTGCAAGGCTTGTTTCTTCACTTGGCACCAACGGCACACACTGTTCCAAGATCAACCCCAACAGTTCTTCTGCACTTAAAGCAGATATATCCCATCTTGAAAGTTACTTCCTTGTTTACTCACAACAAGGAGCTCTCCGAGGTGCTTTTTGAATTTCAGACGTAGGCCTATCTTTGGGACCAGTATGGCAATCGTGACATCATCCAGCATAAGGAGGGTTTCCTTAACAATGTCTTCAGCTGCAACAGACCTGAGGGAACAGGAGAGGAGGCACAAAATAAATAGGCCTAAATGTTTTAATGAAATTGGTACAAGCCCTAAAATGTTGATTCTGCATGTAACCATAGCTACTGAGTGTCCGTTTTGCATTGTATCAAATTCATTCTCTATTGACTTGCACTTGTGCCACGTTTTTTAAAGCCATTAGCAAGTGAAGCCCCGAAGTAGGCTATGCGTTCTAGTCGCCATATTACCTTGGTGTTATCTGTTAGATCATGTCATCCCGCATCTACACTAGAAATCATTTTTCAGTCAAAACTCTTCCAACTCAGACTCAAGACAGATTTTTTTTTTATTTGCGATGTTTACATGCATCTGAATAATCAGTTTTTAGGGATAATTTACCCTTATTCCAAACATATATAGTTATTGAGGTCTCACTAGTCCTAAATATTTTAGCTCAGCCAGACCCTAATCTTCTATCAAATATTCTGAACCCCGCCTGCTAAAAAGTGGAAAACCAGTAAGTGCTGATTCATGTGGATTGCCATTGTCAGTTTTGGACATTGCATGTTGGACACAGCTTGTTTCCAGTGATGACAATTCTTATAGCCACATCTTATAACTTTTTTCTGAGTAATCTTTTACTGGTTTCTTATGTTTTTTAAATGTATCACAACTTTTCTTCTACAATTTGGGGTAGGAATCCAATATCTTTTGTTTGTGATGAAAACTTTTAAATTTTGACAGGGAGGTTGTTCGTTCCTCAATCCCAATCTCAACCAGAATACTGAATTTGTACTGGAGCTAAAGCCACTGGCAATCTAAAGGGTAGGCCAGTATAAGCAGGAACAGTGACACCCAGTGGTCAGAAACAGACACTCACATTGTGTAATGAAATATAAGATGAATTACTTCAATGATTCATTCATCTGAACAGGGGAAAATAACCCTCACCATATTCACAGATAATATATAGGCTAACATTATGAAGAAACAATAGTCCAGCTTCATACAAACATGGAGAACTGATATTTTAGGGGTATCTGATGTACTCCATTTTAAATAGTTCCATTTGTTAAACAAATAACTAACCTGTATATATCTAAATTGCTCCCTTTCAAGTACTTTGTGTCAAAGATAACATAACTTAAAAATATAAACAGTGCTACACTGTTGTGTTTGTTGATTGCTTTTGTCCTATCTACAAGGCACTTTCTAAAAATAGAAAGGAGGCCCCTTTGCTTTTCTGCCCCTCTGCCCTGCTACATCTCTCTGTGCTGTCAGTTTCACCTGTATCTTTACATCATTAAATTACTAGCCTTTAACATTGTGACATTATCTACTCTGTTTTACTGCTCAGCAGCTCCTCTGGTCCAGACTGTCCTGCTCCTCCTCAGGACCAGTCCTTTCCCTTCTTTGAAAATATTTTTCAATATTAATCTGGATTGAGGGAGCAAACATTCAGAGTTAGAGTTAAAAAGGTAATATTAATGTAACTCTGACGAGCAGCTAGACCACGTGCTAATCTCCAAAACCCAGCTGTATTCCGAGTAACGTTAACTGTTAGTTCTTTTTGGGAATTCAGCCGGCTGTCTTGTTGGTATGGGAAAAAAAAAAAATCCCTCTAAAATAATGGGAGGCGCACAGACGGGTCCAGTGAGAGCGCAAGCAAGAGACAGAGAGAGAGCGAGAGACAGAGAGAGAGAGAGAGAGAGACAGAGAACGAGAGAGAGAGCGAGACTGAGAAAGGGAGCGAGAGAGAGAGAGCGTGCGCGGAGCAATTAGGGGCTGAGCAAATCAATGCGCTACACGCAGTTCTACAATTAAATAGTGGGGAAAAAAAAAAAAAAACAACAACATTGTGGTGGTCAGTGCTGATATTGTGGCGGGCCGCCACAAAGTTGTGTGGGAAACCCCGTACAATGGTCATTGATTGGGATTGGCAGGGACTTGGGGGGGGTCTGTGCGTGGATTTTGACCATTTATTTTGATTCCTCATGTCTTAATCATTATGGCAAAGAGTTTGGTACAAATTGGATGTCAGGCACTATAAATATACAACTAATTTCAGTCAATTAGTTTAATTTCTCACTGATAAAATTATGTTTCTACAAAATTATGTTACAGTTGTGCTAACCATATCCATTTCTAACTATAGAAACCATTTCAGAACAATCTGAGACAGTGATTGTTGAAATTAGTTTTCTTCTGTTATTTGACATGGAATGACTCACAAGCTAGATGTTTCTGTTACTGGAATTTTATGCATCAAACCAAATTTCTTGAATTACTCACTCTCCACTTTGATACAATACTTTGCATAGTTTTTTTTTGGAGGAAAAAACAGATACATGCATTTTGCAATCCTTTTGCAGCACAAGAAAATGTGGAAAAAGTTAAGTGGGATGGAAACTTAAGCAAGACACTGTATATATTTTCATGCAACTTACCTTCAAACTGGGGTGCCAAAACATCCAGGTTCCATTCTCTAAGTTTTCCCTTGACAAAGTCATCCATTGATGTGCTTGTAGTCTCTCTAAAAGGCAGACTGACAAACAAGCAGAGATGTCAGTATTCATTATGCATCTAAATGCATAATGAAAAGGATTTTAAAATTAGGGCAAAATGTCTGTATCATAAACACATGCATATATGTGTGAATACTAGGGCTGGGTATCGTTTAAAAAATTACGATACCAGTACCAATACCAGTACCCTTAAAGTGATACCGATACCAATAGAGTACTTCTTTCGATACCTTTTTTTTAACGTTTTGGTGGCATCTCGGCACGCTGAACTGCCGACTCCTTCACATACACCGCGCTCGACTTCACCACAGACTGTATGGGTTGTAGCTGCTGCGGTAGTGGGCCAATCACACGTCGCATTAAATCGAAGAACGCTTGTGGTGATTGGCTGCGAGCAAAACTAGTCATTTTTTTCTAGATCTGTGTACAAAAAGTATCGAATGCAGGTATCGTTTGACTGGAGAAGTTTCGATACTACTTGGTACTGGGTTATTTCGGTCGATACCTTAAAGGTATCGAGTACCGATACCCAGCCCTAGTGAATACACACACAAATTATTCAGTAATTAATAGAGTTAAGGCAAAAAAAAAAAATGCATTATATACAATCACTTAAGCTTGATTAACGTCACCAATAATACCTCCTAGACTAGATGCTAGTCACAGGGCTTTACTCACTTTCCATTAATAATAAAGCTACCTATGGATTGTTCTATTTAAACATGCCATACATCTACAGCATTATAAAAACTCTCAGTAACAACAATAGCTACAGCAAGACAACTGCTATCCGAAGGATCTGTGAACAGACTTAGCATGACCATGTAATGCAACTGACCACGGCGTGGTCCTGGTCAATAAAACATCGCCGGTTTCCCTTCGCCTCGATTTCTCTCTTCCCGCACTGCTTGTATTGATAGCTAAAGTGTCGTGCTCCTTCGGCCCCTTAAACTACTGGAGCCCCATTAAGTTACCGATACTGAGAAACACCAGAGAAGTGCCTGATTTGGGTCTAACATGTCTTCCTAAAATGACCTCCTCCTCCGCTCCCTGCACTCAGCCAAAGAAATGGAGGAGGATGGCGAGTCATCAACTTTTAAGTTTGGAGCAAAACTTCCATCTCTGCTAGCAAGCCATTCATTAAGAGAAATAGGCTCTAGCATTAGTTTACCTAACTTAGCGGACATGAGCGTGGGAACTTCTTGGTTGGTGAAGTTTGCACTAGATGTAACAAAGCATTAACGCAGCAAAAAAAAAATACTTCATCTGCTTGTGTCTTTAGCCTGTCTGGTAGGAATGGCGATTTCGACTAAATTCAATGACAATATGAAACAAATTAAACGCCTAGCAGACGTAGTCTAAATATAACAACACACACAACAGGTACAACTGATGACTGTTCAGACAATATCGTTATATGCCAGCTCATTTGTAACCTAACGTTAGTTTACCTCCTTCTCTTTGCTGCCTTTAAGTTGTTTTCCGATTCAATAAACCTAGCTAACCTAACCTAACCTAGCCTAACCTAACCATTAGCAGCTACTAACGAGCTACCTATTGCATCAGCTGTTCAAATCCCGCACTCCCAATAACGTTAGCGGCAACATGTATGTCATATCAGTTAATGCTAAACTCAGTTACTTACTCAGACCTGACAATGTATGGTTGCCATGACAGGTGGAGACGGGCCCTCTTGCTAATACCCTTTGTCCCTTTACGCTAACGTTAGCTTCCATGCATCTTCCTCTAAAGACCCAGATAGCATGCAGATGTGGGCCACTTCTGGCAAAGATGTGGTGCACCAAGGCTATTCAAGGCTAGTTTGGGCTGGCTTGGAATAGCCTGCGCATGTAATTAAAATTTTTCTGAAAATCTAAGTATCGCCAATCTGTACCCTACCTTGAAAACACTATTTTCTCCATAGCATGGGTGACCATGATTTAAATCGGCAAAGTCCCTTCCTGAGAGAACGTTATTTTGATGTAGCATTAGCTAATGTTAGACAACTACTGGCATCTGAGGTGTATTTTCCCGCTTATGAGAACAAAGAAAATGGTCCAGTCAAGACTAGTTAGCTAACGCTAGGTGGCCTAATTTAACTACATATATTTTTTCTTAAACATAATTCAAGTTAATCTTGTGGCTGGTAAATTGCTTAAAATCACTATGGCATGACCATTTAATGCAACTGACCAAGGATTCCCATCGGTCTCAACGTTTCAGAAAAAATATAATGTTAGGTAATAGTTAAATTAGACCACCTAGTTGGCTAACTAGCCTTGACTGACCTATTTTCTTTGTTCTGTGAGGCGGGAAAATACACCTCAGGCGCTGCTTTCCTCACACAATTTCTAACTAACAATTTAGGCCAAACTAGAGTAGTTAGACGAAAGTTTTATTGTCTAAATAGTAGGGGTGTCATGATTTCGATTCTAAATCGAAAATCGATCAAAATGAGCGTTCGATTTCTACCTTCGAAATCACAAGCAGGTTCGCGATTCTCCCAGTGTTTTTTTCTCTCCACCCCTGCCTACTTGTCTGAAGAAAAGAAAATCATTTCAATGACGACAGCGTATTTCACTATAGCGCCCAAGAGCTCCCGTCATTTTTCAGTCATTTAAAATGTACCAAAAAATGAAAATTATCAGCTTTGTTTTATATATACTTCAAGTTCTCATCGATGAACCGGAATCGGAAAATACTGTATATCTGGTGACACTGAGACGTTTGATTTTCCCCGGGTTTAGTCGTCCTCCACCGGTAAAAATGGCTTCGCCGGCTAAGCGTTGCGCTTTTAAAACCTTCTGGAAGCGGTCAGATTGTGCTGTGAGACAGAACCTGACCCGCTGTATGTAGTGGAAAGTTACAAAGACATTGTGAGTTGAAGTCTTTTGATCGAAATCGCTTGTTCTTGCTCGATGAAACAAGACACAAGATCACCTTCACTAAACAGCGGGACCTACCTGCTCTCACCGCCAGAGACGGACGCTGTTTTCGGGGAGGCAGTGCGCCGAAGAGTCAGTAGGAGGACTGGCCGGGTTGCAGTGACTTTTATCCATATAAGTTTGGCGACTTTTTCCATATTTGTTTGGCGACTATTATTGTCTGATCTTATTACTGTGTGGGCTGAAGCACTGGAGGTTTTGTATGTATTTTGAAAGCTTATTGTTAGCCAAGATAGGAAGGATCTGTTTTGTTGTCATACTGTGAATGTTGACACTGAAGTAATGGACGCCCTGAATCGCCTTGCCATGTATTTGGTAGGCTACCAAATTAAAGGGAAAGTTGTGGTTTTTTAAATGGAAAAACTTTGAAAAAAATTGACCTTATGGCCTTAGTGTGGTACATTCCAAAAAAAAAATATGGCAGTTATATCACACTTCATACCATCTTTTTAAAGAAGAATTTGAAAATGTAAATGACAGTTGTCAGGGAATAAAACCAATGATCTGTTGATCTTTACAAATCGAGACTCGATAGTCTAACAATGGCATAGCCGTCAGTGCTGAAAAAAAAAATGTTTAAATCGAAAATCGAATCGAAACCTTAAAATCGAAAGTCAAATCGAATCGTGGATTTGGAGAATCGTGACACCCCTACTAAATAGTGATATTAACGCTAGCACATGCAATTGCTTTTACAAGTAGTGATTAAAAATATAAAATACTTACAGTTTTCTAGTTGTGGTTCTCTCCTCAGTGTAAGGAGACTGTCAGGGCGGGAAGTGGGCAGGAGGGAATGGCAGGCACGTAACGTAAATGTCCTCCTTCACGTCCGCATCCACAACCCAACACTGAGAGGTTACTGCAAATAACCCAGTTTTATGTAGAACAACCCATTTATTTGGCCAAACATGCCTAACCTAGAGGTTGGGTTGACTAATCAACCCAGCAGTTTTTAGTGTGTAGGTAAAATTTTACCAGAGATTCTGAACATCGACTTCCCAAGGGGACTGGAAAATGACAGAGCACACAGAACTGGGGTTTTGCACAAAAGCCCAGATCCTGAACGTCCCTCGCCAGCGAGACCCATCATCGCCAGATTCCTGAGATTCCAGGAGCGGAACCGCATCGCAGAGGCTGCACGCAACATGGGTAAGGTTACCTGGAAGGAGCCCTGCATCATGGTCATCGCCGATTACGCCAAGTTGGTTAATGAGAAGCGCATGAAGTTCAACGAGTGCAAGAAGATGCTCCATGAAAAACGCACGAGATTCTCTCTCGACTATCCGGCAGTGCTCACTGTGAGATCAACGCAGGGTCCCCACCGATTTGATGACCATAAAAAGGCCCTGGCTTACATTCGCTCCCTGAGATAACTTGGTGTTCCTTTGCTTTGGGTTAACGGCGTTTTTGCGCCTTAGTATCACCGCCCTCAGAGAAATCACGGTGGTGAGGTCAGTAAAATCTTTATATTGGGCGATGTAATAACGTTACTGATTTCCACTGTTTAACGTTTGACTTTGGAGGTGAAGTAGCCCAAGTTTTATTTATACAACGTTTGCCCATTATGTTGGTTCCTGCTTACGGGCATCTTGGGTCAAACAGTTTGTTATTTTCTTCATATAGACTAGCTCGGTTTAATGTTTAAGTCATTGCCATAGTTCAAAATGTTTTGCTCTTTGTTATTATATCTTTAATGGTTGGATGTCGGGGGGGCACTGTTTACGGCAGCTTCAAGTTAAAGAGTCACGGACCAAACTGAGTTTAGTTTAAGCGTCTGGCTTTGCAGACGCATTTTCGTAGCTTGTTATTTGGTGATATCAGGCATAAATAGGTCTTTACGGAAGCTACAGCAAAACTTGTATAACACTCAGTCTACATTATCTCAGTCAGTAGTAAAAAAGGTTTGAAGCTTTTGAGCTGGAATGTCAGAGGCCTCCATAACATAGTTAAGAAGAAGAAAGTATTAACTTTAATTAAATCCGAGAAGTGTGACATAGTATTTATGAATTAACTGAATGATATGGGAGACTATCCAATTATCGTGGGTGGCGACTTTAATGAAGTAATGGACACGGTATTAGATCGTAGCTCTCCATCAGCCCGCACTTCTAGAGCGCATGCGGTGCTCAAAGATATGTCCAAGGCGTCTGGTTTGGTAGATGTTTGGCGGCTACAAAACCCATCATCCAGGGATTATACATTCTTCTCTTCACCCCATAGTTCTTTTTCTAGGATAGATTTCTTTCTGGTATCTCAGTCATTGATATCTGCTATAGTATCAAGTGACATTGGTAATATTATTCTTTCAGACCATAGCCCAATATTTCTCCATATACTGTCCTTTAGTAGGCCAGATAGATCGACTAGATTCAATTATGGGCAGAATTCTCTCTCTTTCGTGCTAGACAGAAATACTTTGAGGAGGGAGATAAGGCTGGTAGACTACTCGCCAGATACATTAAACAAAAAGAAGCATTGAGCACTATTCCAGCCATTAGGAGGGACGATGGGTGCCTTCTGTCTGATCCCAAGGAGATAAATGGGGCTTTTAGAGAGTTTTATGTAAAACTTTACACCTTTGAGTCAAAGGTAGACAAAAAAGACATTACTTCTTTTCTGTCAACTCTCAATCTTCCATTGTTGTCAGAGGACCAGCTCGAACGTCTTGACTCACCCATTACTATTGAGGAGATAACTGACGTTAAGCACCTACCTTCAAGTAAAGCGCCAGGTTTAGATGGCTTCATGGCCGAGTTTTACAAGGCTTGCACCGAGGAACTAGCACCATTACTCCTAGACACCTATAATGAAGCCCTAGAGAAGGGAAAACTTCCTCCCTCTCTATCTGAGGCCATTATTACCCTTATTCTGAAAGAAGGGAAGGACCCTTTAGATTGTAAAAATTTTAGACCCATTAGTTTGACCTCCTGTGACAGTAAGATATTATCTAAAATTTTAGCTAACTGTCTGGACAGGATTATAACCTCCTTGATCCATCCTGACCAGGTCGGCTTTATACGCTCCCACTCCTCGGCAGACAACATTAGAAGACTTGTCGATATTATGTGGGCTACTCAGGATAATACCTCTCCTATGGCAGTTGCCATAGGATGCACTAGAACCGTTAGCAGTGGCTATCCGTAGAGAGCCTACATTTCCAGGTTTTCAAATTGGTGACAAATGTCATAAACTGATGCTGTATGCGGATGACATTCTTTTGTTTGTCTCAGATCCTGAACGCTCTCTTTCCTCCCTTTTTAAAATTATTGACAAGTTCTCATCCATTGGACAGGGTCTGAGGCTCTTCCTCTTACGCCATATTGTCCCAAATCCCTCTTCCAATCAGGCACTTTTGCTTGGCCTAAGAAAGGCATTCGATATCTTGGTATAACATTCACCCCCTATTGTCTGATTTGATTAAAATAAACTTTGACCCCCTATTGGACAGACTGCGGGCTGATGTAGAGCAATGGTCTCCATTGTATCTTTCTATGTGGGGCAAGGCAAACATTAAAATGAATTGTGCTCCGAAATTTAACTACCTGCTGCAGGCTCTCCCAGTCCGAATCCCACTACACTATTTTAAACAATTTGATCAAATTTGTAATAAATTCTTATGGAATAACAAATGTCCCAGAATGAACCTGCCAAAACTGTAGAGGCCAGTGGACAGAGGAAGCCTTGGTGTGCCTAACTTGTTATTTTACCATTACGCTTTCACTCTCAGGCATATGGCACAGTGGTCTCTGCCCCTGGAGAGAGCCCCCCCGTGGTTCCATCTCGAAAGCACCATTTGTACCCCTCTTACACCCATGAACTATATCACAGCCAAGCTAGCCCCACAGAATCGGTCACATCCTATTTTGTCCCATATTCAATGGGTTTGGAAGAGAATAGCTCAGATCTTCAAATTTGACCCCTGTCTTCACCGGTCTGCTGGGATCTGGCTAAATCCCAGGCTCTGTATAGATAAATCACCCTTCCTCTGGAATTCCTGGTTTCAAAAAGGTATCACAGTTCTAGGGGACTTGTATCAGGATGAAACATTAAAATCTTTTGAGGCACTTAGACAGGAATTCGACTTACCACACAATCAATTTTGGAAGTATTTGCAGTTAAGACACCTACTGGTACAAACTTTTGGCTCCTCCTCAATAGCCCCATCTAGTGTTGACACTCTAGAGAAGGTCCTAAACATTTTTGGACTGGGTCATGAAGCCTCTGCCTACTGTTCTATGATCCTTACAGCCTCGGATTCCAATATATTGTCCCTTAAATTGACATGGGAAACTGACTTGAATGTATCATTTACAGAGGCAGAATGGGGAAGAATTCTTAGGAATGGGAAAAAAATGTCAAGGGAACTGCGAACAAGACTGATCCAATTCAAAATTATAAATAGAGTCTACTGGACGCCATCCAGGGTGCATAGAATGGGTTTGGTTGACAGCACAGAGTGCTGGAGGTGTCTTGACAAAGATGGTACTTTAGTACATATGCTTTGGAGTTGCCCAAAATTTCAGGAGTTTTGGTCTGCTATACATATTATTCTGGAAAAAATTATCGGCCTAGATATCCCTTTCTCCCCCAGTGTGTTTATTTTGGGTGACCCTTCTGCATTAAGTGACTTGACTCCACCACTCGCCGATTGGATCCAGACTGCCCTTATGTTAGGACGGAAACTTCTGGTCAAAGAATGGAAAGCCAGAGTATATATTGAGCGTTAATGGCGTTTCCAGCTCATAAAAATAGCAGTAAATTATCATATAAAATGCGAATAACTGAAGGGTACATTTTGTTAGAATACCGGTTGACAAGCAATGCTGTAAACTTTTAAGCATTCCGTGCATCATTGTTATATTTTATTTTATACATATATATACATATATATATATATATTTTTAGACTTTGTCTGTGGTCGTGTTTGTATTTATTATAATTTTCATTTTATTTTATTTTATGTTAATGTTCCATGTAGGGGTGTCACGATTCTCCAAATTCACGATTCGATTTGACTTTCGATTTTAAGGTCACGATTCGATTTGATTTTCGATTTAAACATTTTTTTTTTTCCAGCACTGAGGCTATGCCATTGTTAGACTATCGAGTCTTGATTTGTAAAGATCAACAGATCATTGGTTTTATGCCCTGACAACTGTCATTTACATTTTCAAATTCTTCTTTGAAAAGATGGTATCAAGTGTGATATAACTGCCATATTTTGTATGTACCACACTAAGGCCATAGGGTCAAATTTGACAAAACTTTACAGTATTGCAAACTGCTATGCCCTGCACACAGAAAAAGCAAAAGCCACAAGTGTTTTTCATTTAGACTATCAGTGCGTAGTTGGTGCTTCGTGTGCTTATTCAAATGATGGTTTGTGTGTACTGTATTGACGCAAAAACACAATGTTTTAAAAGAGTTTGAAGAGTTTTGCAAGAATTGTTTACTTTTGCAAGAGATGTATAATGTTTTGCTGGTTTGGTGTAAGGTTTTGTGGTTAGTGTGTAGAGTTTTGCAAAAATAGCCTATAGTTTCAAAGATAGTGCCTAAGCAATCAGAAAAAACTGTAAGTGTCATTCACAGTATGACAACAAAACAGATCCTTCCTATCTTGGCTAACGATAAGCTTTCAAAATACATACAAAACCTCCAGCGCTTCAGCTCACACAGTAATAAGATCAGACAATAACAGTTGCCAAACAAATATGGAAAAAGTCGGCAAACTTATATGGATAAAAGTCGCTGCAACCCGGCCAGTCCTACCGACTCTTCAGTGCACTGCCTCCCCGAAAACAGTGTCCATCTCCGGCGGTGAGAGCCAGGTAGGTCCCGCTGTTTAGTGAAGGTGATCTTGTGTCTTGTTTTATCGAGCAAGAACAAGTGATTTCGATCAAAAGACTTCAACTCACAATGTCTTTGTAACTTTCCACTACATACGGCGGGTCAGGTTCTGTCTCAAACGTCTCAGTGTCACCAGATATACAGTATTTTCCGGTTCCGGTTCATCGATGACAACTTAAGTGACAAAGTATATATAAAACAATGCTGATAACTTGATTTTCAGTTTTTGGTACGATTTAAAAATGACGGGAGCTCTTGGGCGCTATAGTGAAATATAGAACAGGCGCTCTCTAGCAGCTACGCTGTGTCGTCATTGAAATGTTTTTTTTTCTTCAGATGCGTGCAAGTAGGTAGGGGTGGAGAGAAAAAAAATACTGGGAGAATCGCGAACCTGCTTGTGATTTCGAAGGTCGAAATCGAACGCTCATTTCGATCAATTTTCGATTTAGAATCGAAATCGTGACACCCCTAGTTCCATGTGAACTTGATATTGTCATTTGTGATTGAAATATTTGCATATGTTTTGTTTATCGTGAAAACAATAAAAAACTATTAATCATTAAAAAAAAAAAAACTTAAAAATCCACATAATACATGTACAGTAAAAGTAAAAACAATGGTTTAATTTACCTAAGCTTGTTAATGACATCTGTGGAGTTCAAAACCCGTTAGGTGCCATGTGGAAACCACTGTATGAGTCCCATCTTTTACTTGATGCCTGCTGAATTAATGCTGCAGTTTGTCGTAATCCCCAAAGGCAATTGTTTTTAAAATCAAATATCACTCCCTTCGCAAGAAGTTAAAAGAAGTTAAAAGGAATGGTCAGCTGACTGGAAGACATTACAGTTTGTTTATACTAATTTGGTTCTACTGGAAGAAAGACTTATTTACAGTGCTGATGCAGGATAGATGCAGGATGAATACATGAAGGGGGGCTTTGACAATGGCTTTCACTGTAGTTTTTCATTACAAAATTATGATTAGACATTTTTAGGCATTTAAGAATGATTGTGAATTTGTTAAGGGAGCCGACCAGGCTCTGTCTATCAAACATGATATCTCAGATCAGATCTCAGACACCACTGGTGTGATATTGATGGAACTTGGAGGAATTGTTCATCTTCGCACTGTGTTGCAGTGCTTAAAAATTACACTGATTGGCCTGATGGTGGCGTTATCATTAAAGGTCAAAATTATGAACTTTGAAAGGCCATAACTGCTACATCGCTGGTCTGATTTTGACAAAACTCAGAGGGATGAATGATTTTGGCACTGCATTCTAGCATTTACATTACACTGATTGGACACTATGATTAAAGGTCAAAATTTCAAATGTTGAAAGGTCTGATTGGCACAAAACTTGCTACACACATCCAGCTATCCTTGCAAATTACACTTAGTGGCCTACCGAGGGCACTACGTCAAAATTTTTATCTCCTGCACCGTGAATCTAAGGCTACGTTGACACTGCAAGCCTTAGTGCTCAATTCGGATTTATTGCTCAGATCCGATTTTTTTGTTTGGCTGTTCACATTATTTTTTAAATGTGGCCAATATCAGATTCCAGTGTGAACTGGTCACGGTCCTGAACTGACCCGCATGCGCAAAAGAACAATAACAAAGCCGTGACACACAACGCGCTGTCGTACGGAAGTAAACATGAAGGCCACTGAAGTCAGCGTTTACGGTTTCATTTATAAGTTGATGTGCAGTGGAAGCCAGCGAATTCGTGAGCAGATGACAACGAGGACGAGGATGAGGAGAAAGACAGCCAAATTTTTAATTATGGCTTTTTGTGGAGCAATGGCTGCTACTTCTGTACGGAGGTGTGTGTGGATGCGGAGTCGGAGCCAGGAGTGGTAGGATCGTGATGTGAATGGCTTCACTGTAGGGCTGTACCGAATGTCATTTTTTTTACATTCGAAGCTTCTATTGAGGTTTTCGAATGAAGCTTCGAATGTAGCTTCGAATGTCTGCCGTCATATTTTATGATGTCATCATAAAAAAATAAATAAATAAATCCTCAAACAAAATCCTCAATTTGATTAAAGTCATTCATCGGATTAAATATGAGTTAGTCTTTTTTTTTATTAAATCAACTTTCTTTAATGAATATAACTCGTCAGTTTAGTCAACATAAATACATGTAGGCTAATCCAATAAGGGCATAAAATAATGATGAAATAATAATCGCGCCTTTAGGCTTATAGCAACATTATGCTACGACAGAAATGGCAATAAACAATGAAAATGACTTTTGCAAGCTGACTTAAACCAAATATGTTAAAACAAAAGATATATTCACAATTTTTAAAGTCTGTCTTAATAGTCAGGTACCCATATGTAGATTTACGGCATACGCACCCAACAAAACAAAGAGAATATGTGGAAACATCAGGAAAAGTGGAATTTCAGCCAGAAGATATTAATATATAGGAATAGCCAAAGATCCTTGACTTTGACACAAAATCAGAACATTTCAAATTAAAGTCTGAACAGTCCGGTGACTAGAAGTTCGGTGTGACGGACACTCATTCGTTGTGCACAGGACGGGGGCTGTAACCTAGGTAACAATAAACAATGTCACAAACAAAACTACTGTAGCCTAGCTTACCATAACTTAGTTTACCAAAAGAGAGGCTACTGTTCCCAGTGGTCTAGGACTTGCTAACTCTTTTCAGGTTGTGGGCCAGGAATATCAGCTTGTTGACATGGTCTGGTAGGAGCGCCGAGCGAATGCAGATACATATGATCTTTTTTTTTTTTTTGTAACGACTTACTTAGTTTACTATAATAGTATAATACTATAATATTAGTGTAGCCTAATCTTTATCTGCAACTGTGCAGACATACGGTATACATTATTGGTTTAAACAGAATGAATAGACGTGCAAAAAAAAAAAAAAAGCTGCGCAGTGTGCAGCATTCGAATGTTGCTTTAAAATTCGAATGTCAACGTTATGAATGAAGCTTCGAAGCTTCTAACTATTCGGTACAACCCTACTTCACTGAAACAGATTTGATCCAAAATTTCACCCCAAATACTTATGAGGTCTAACACCTCACTGTCCCTCCACTGACAACCTCCATCGCAGCTGTCTTGTGACGAATGTCGATCTAGAGTGACGTAAAAGTCGCATGAATTCCGATATGACTGTTCAGACTGATCCGACCTGTATCTGATTTAGGACCACATATGAAAGTGGCCCAAATCAGAATTGAAAAGATCAGATTCCATGTGATTTGTGCTGTTCACACTGTTATAAAAAAAACAGATCTGAGTCACATATCAGCAACAAAATCGGATTTGGGCCACTTCTGCCTGCAGTCTGAATGTAGCCTATTTGACATGAAACTTGCTACACAAATCCAGCTATCCTTAAAAATTACACTGGCTGGCCTAATGGGGGCACTATAATTAAAGGTCAAACTTTTTGACTTAAACGTGATATCTCAGACACTACTGGTCTGTTTTTGATGAAAATTGGAGTGATGATGCATTTTCGCACTGATTGGTCTGAAGACGACGCTATAATTAAAGGTCAAAATTTCTAACTGAAAGGTCAAAGTTGCTACATCACTAGTCTGATTTTGATGAACCTTGGAGGGATGCATCTTGTTACTGATTGGCCCAGGGGGTGCCTGCATCATTAGTGGAGAACGACATGTTTACTTGCTCTGTTTTGTGTTGCGTGACCCAACAGTAGGTGGGCGGTGTAGGTCTGGATGGGGGCTGCTGCAGAGACACAGGGCCACGACCACACAGCTGTCTGCAGCTACACACACACACACACTCAGACACTCACATGTGTACACACTTCTACAGTACATGCAAATGCACTCACACAGCAAAACACATTTAAACAGCCCCATTATATTGATAAATCGCTGTAGCAGTGAGGATGTCTAAATGTAACGTGCATCCTGAGGCATCATTCAGATTAGCACTGACTCTGAAGACACACACTTCATCATCACAAACACTTATATAGGCTCCTTAAATGACTCGAATTACACACACACACAGCCCATAAGCACCTCCAAACATGCACACGTGTACGTAAGCTCATACCGCACACACAAACAACAAACCTACACTTGTGTTCGCATGCAGAATGCACACACACTCACACATACAAACATCTGTGCACACATACATTGGTGCCAGTAACACAAGCAACACATGCATGTGTATTCACATGGCCTACATACACACAGGTGGTCACAAATCACACATTCACAGTTACATATTGACATCTCACATGCATGCACATGCTCACATACTGTAGTGCACACATGCCCACAGATGGTGCAGTGATGAGTTGAGCGATGAGATTCGATTCAGACACTGACACAAACGCTCCTCTCCGTGTCGGTGGGGGATGATATTGAATCGCTTTACAGCAGATGTAGTCTGTGAGACAGTCGGCGTCCCGATCTATCATTCCAGCTCACCCTCCTCTCTACCTGCTATCCAGCTATTTTACTGTAACACTGAGATGAGATTGTCATCAACTTAGGGCTGGGCGATGCACCGAAAGTTTACCAAAACCGACACTGGTGCTCTCACTGGTGTTCGGTAAATACATTTGTCAAGTAGCCAACTTTGCACTTAAACAGTTTCATTAGTGTTGCTTCAGTTAAACTGAGTCACTCTTCAAAGTAGCAGAGCGAGAGTAGAATCGACAGAAATGGACAGAATAAGACCAGATGTAAGGTGGGTTTACCTTCAAAATAAAAGCATACTTTTTATATTTATATTGTTAATGGTAAATGTAGTATTTCCGCACCGGGGTTAGAAAAATACATATACTCTGTATTAGTAGCCACACTTACATACACAATATACAATTTGGAAGCTATTATAAATATATTTTCTGTATAGACATATGAGTTAAAAGGATACCTTTGGCAATTTGAATACGAGTCGGTGAACTTCCATCACTTGCCACACTGTGGGGAAAAAGTTTCAACATTCATCCTTCAATTTCGCCAAAATAGATTGTTAGCATTGTTAGCATTTCTCAGTAAAACCAAGGGGAAGGGCTAGCTGCAAGCTAAGGCTTGTTGGTTTGGTTTCAGTGAGGAGGGCTAATGTGTTCACATCATTTTCAAGTGGCAATGTTTCATAGATGAGATGAAAACTAGAAAGGTGCATTTTCTGGAGAAAATGCATGTGATTGCTGAGTGCAAACTGTTGCTCATGACAGCCCATAGTAACGAATACCTAGCATATGCGGTGTGTGTAGGCACGTGTGTGTGTGTGTGTGTGTGTGTGTGCGGGTCTCTGAACATGACTGACCATGGATCGTCTATTCAAACTGAAGCGGCTGAACCAAAGTGTAATATGTGAATGTAATGTTAAAACTGTGGGAAATGTGGCAGTTTAAAACACTTCTGTGAAGGAGCTGTAATGAGTGTCCAAGTGATAAGTAATGTAGCATATAGAGTCGAAATTATCAAATCTAGAATTTAGTAAAGGTATGAAAATATGAAACTTTGATCAAGATATCAATTTACACTCGTAAGGGGCACCACCTTCGTAGATGAAGGACCTTTACTTATACTAACCAGTCATCAGTCTAAAGATCATGAAATCTTTTCAGTTCAGGGATTACTTTACTCTGCAAGTAAGGAAACATAACAACTTCTCTGTAATAAATGGGAATATTTATTTAACTATTCAAGTACGTGTATTGATCACCAGAATGAAGCACGGAAACTATAGACTAAAAATAGATATGAAATGCAATGAAACAAAATAAGAATGAAAGGGAAATGATAATGAAATGTGGGAATAAGAATTGGCAGCAGTAAATGGAGGTATGTATGGATCAATCAACCAGAGAAACGAGGCGGAAAGCTACGGGGCAACTAAACTATAAAAGCCTAACTTTTCCTGATCTATTTAGGTAATTTGAATCTATACTTCTGCATCAACTCTCAGCAGTAAAGAGGATAATCAGAGCCTACTTTGTTCAGTTGAGGTGGCAGTGTAGTACCATGAAAATGGAAGAGTGTTTCTGGGTGAATATGATACACTTCAATCATTTAACACATCATTGTCTATGCATGTAACTTAGCTATTGATTAAACATCTTCAACATATATATGGGCCTATAGTTAACACATCTAGTATACTTCAAACTACATAATAAATGCATTAAAGACATTTGGAAAATATAGTTGAAAGTAGGTTTTAAAGGAATGTGAAAAGGGGAGAGATTTATGACTGTCCTGTTTCAGAGAGGGGGTAGTGATGAAACGCTGGAAAGTGTCAACAGCAGTCTTTGGTTCCTTCGTATTGACACGGTGTGTATTCCCGTTCTCACCTAATGGTGACTGTCCCTTCTGATTAATCAGAACAGTGTGGTACTCCAAATGAAGAAAGGAGGGTGATTCCCTATATTCAGATGTGTGAAATGTATGGGTGTGTGATTGTACAGTTCATTAGTATTCCTGAGTTCTTGAGTCCTTCTCCTCCTGATGGCTGAAAGATAAAGGTCGTTAATTGTGGAATGTGTGAGAGAGTTTCATACCTCTTCGCCGAGGTAGTATCCTGTCATTAATTTCATGAGCTGTCCGGTGGAGACATCTCTGGCTGGCATAGACTCAACTCCTTGAGCCATGGACAGTGTCTTATAGACACCTTTATGGCTACTTGTTGTGATAGGCCATTTGGTGTTGATTCAAGAAAGCAACAGAAAGATTGTGGGCTTTCTCCAAATGTCTCCCTGGTATCGCTACAGTAATGTTAGAAATGCACTAAACTTTCATAATAGTAACAAGTACAAAAGTAAGAAAATATGTAGGAAGGCTTATGTGTAAAAGGTTGAAGGAGTATGAAAGGTATGAAGACTACGAAGGCTAACAAACCTTAGTAGGAAGGCTATTTTGTAGGAGCTGAAAGGTACAAAGGTGGTACTGAATCCTCCAGCAGCTTCACCTTGTCTGACACTCAATGATTTTATACCTATTTATTGTATTAACTTATTACTGTATATCACTGCTTTGTTTGATTTTATGATGTCTTGATACATTGCTGCTTGCAACTGGTTTGCAGTTTGAGATGTATGAATATCTTTCTTTCTGTTGTTATCCATTGAAATTGCAATGTTTAGTTGAATTATTCACTGTTTCACTTGATTTAGTATTTATTCATAATTATACAGGCTACCCCCAAACCTTTGCTGCAACTCTGGAGGAACCCAGCAACCTGTTATCCCCAGTTGAAACAGCAAGACAATATTTTAAGTAACTAGCATTTTATTCAGTTCAACAGTATAACAATTAAATCACATAAAATATATCATTAGGTATATAAAACATGATACCGATGCAGGTGATTCTCCCCTGCTCATAAGCCGTTGTGATGCGGCATGGGATGGTGGTCAGCCCATCTGGGAAACTGGCTGCCCACACCTCCTTGGGGATGACGAGGAGGGTGTCGTCTTGCAGCAACAGCTCCTGGTCCCCATCTTCGAGGGTCCTGGTGTCCCACACCTGTGATCATCCATGTCAATCTGTTGAAACCACACAATACAGAAGACAGACATACAGCAATGAGCTGTGAAAGGCAACTGGTTTTAATGTAGTAAGCAACTTTCAAGCTGCAAGTTTCTTTTATGTTTACTTTATGCACCAGCCCATCAAGTTGTCTTGGTCCAATCAAGTTTCTTGTATTTGAACATGTACATGGCAAATAAATATTCAAGGTGTTTAGATCCCAATTTTGCATATTATTGGAATGGGCCAAAACGGAGTTCTGAACAATGGGAAGTGTTACAGGCTTCATGCATTTTTTTCTCAGATAATTTGTTATCAACAATAAAAAAACACAAAATAATAGTCAATACTGTCTAACTATATATACAATTTAGACCATGGCCATGGAAAATACTTACTCTGATTGGCTGGCAGGTGTCTTTTTTGGTGTTTTTATAATATTTTCAATTATAAAAGTGCAAAACAACCCCCCCCCCCCTTATTAAGTGGCCATGGTATAACTGCGATAATGCATAACGAGGCGTCCTGATATAGGAAAATAATGGACAAGGCGGAGGTGAGGAAGTCCACAGTGCAAAGTGCAGTGGAGTTCCCTCTGCCAAGTCTATTATTTTGCTATATCGGGACTTGGTGGAGGGAACTCCACTCTGCTTTGTGTTGTGGACTTCACCTCTGTGTCGTACATTATTTTCCTATACTGAGACACCTCATTGTGCATTATCGCTTACATCTGTCTGTCTGTATGTCTGTGTAGGACTCTGTACATGGACGGAGAGCAGAAGCTGCACTTTGCTGGCTGGTGTGGGGCCATCCAGAGGACTGCAGGGAGCGGAGGAGGCACAGAGCCAGCAGCAGCTCAAAATATTGTGCTCACGTAAGCCATAGAATCCATTTTGTGATAACAATGATATAACAGAACTTCATAATAAACGGAAACGAAAATGAAAGCATGTTTTATATGTATTAGTTACCTTAACTTCTGTGAAGTTTGTCGAATTAAGCATGTAGCCATGAAGTGGCGTTTTCTTGCCCTTGAGGTGGCTGATCCGAACGGGCATCCCAATATCGACGGGAACCATGTTGGCCTCCCGCCACAGAGCAACCTTCACCTGTGCTCCCTCCTGACAAAAGACAAAAGTGCTTGTTAAGTCGTATTCATAGTATAGGAACTGTGCATTTAACTAATTCATGTTAAGAATTCATGAAATTTCACTAAACCAAAATTAAACAGTTAAATATATAAATTCTTCAAAGCTTTGACATGTTAAAAAAAATCTAACAGAAATTAACAATGTCATTCATTGAGTTAAAAGTGGGACACAAAAAAGGATTTTGAACTTTTCTCTACCTCGCTGATCTCCAGGTTACGTACAGGGCATATGCCCCCTGCCCCATCGTGTTGCCTCACAGGTTCCATCTAAATGTGATAGAAGTTGAGAAAATAAACCACTGCATGAGAATTGTTGAACAGGGAGTTAAGCAGCTGTGGTATTTTAACTTACCTTCTTGGAGGGGTGTGAAGTTAGGCTATGTCATGGATCTTTCCATATGTAAAATAAAATCTATTAAAAATGTACAGTAGAAAGCAAGCAAAATATTGAATATAGACACTTGTTGGATGTTTTTATACCTGCTGTTTTAGATTATTGTGTGTCTCCATTAACTATGTGCAAATGTGGATGTGGATATTGTAGATAGTAGCAGATTTATGAGGTAAGTGGGTTGTTGAGTGTGAAGGACTATTATAAAGAAAATAACTAGTAAGTATTGGGATGGAAGGAATTTAGAGAGACAAGGAAGGATGTCCACACACTGAATATAAGCTCCCAAAGAATTTATTGCAATGTTTCGACCAGCACGGTCTTCCTCAAAACACCTGTATGAAGACTGTGCTGGCCAAAACGTTGCAATAAATTCTTTGGGAGCTTATATTCTGTGTGTGGACATCCGTCCTAGTCTCTCTGTAAGTTGTTGATTTTGTCCTGCACCTTTACACAAGTTGGGTTGGATGTGCACACTATTCTACTACTTTATATGGGAGGAATTCATACACCAAAAATCCAAGGAGAAATGCCTTACAAAAAATGTAAGGCAAAGCTGTTTTCAAAGATGAAAGTCTTATTAAATAAACAGAACTGTCAAAAATCCACAGGTGCCCAAAGTGCACAAAACAAGGTGAGGTGAAAAAGGGAAGCAAACGTTTCAGTCTATCAGACTATTATCAGTGCTTACACTGTACAATCAGGAAGAGGCTATCTGAAAAACAAGACACTAATAGGCTAATAGTAATCATGGTACACAATTGCTATTTGTGTAGCACTTTTCAAAGAGTTGCAGCTCAAAATGGTTTACAGTCATAAAAACAAGTATTAAAAATACACACAGAGTATAGTGACTATTATTGTCACATTTTTTGTTGTTTGCATGTCTTATGTTGAATTAAGTTGAATAGTCTCTTTGGTTACCATGACCACCAATGGGCTATCAGAATCAGCTGATCCCTATCAGCCTATTAGGCCGCGGCCACACTGATCCGTTAGAAAACGGACAGCATTACTAACGGATAGATTTCTGTCCGTTGGGCTGTTTAGTGTAAGCATTTATGATAGTCTGGTGGACTTGATATTTGATGCGCTTGAGTGGGATGTTGCAGCCTATTGTGGAAAGTGTGTGATCATAGCACGTAGGTACATACAGAAGAGACATACCCTTTAATTGTCATTAGACCGGTGTGCTTCTCCGGGACAATGTCTTTTAGGCGGAGAATGGGAGAGGTGGGGTTCAGCAGCAGCCAGCAGCTTGCGATCAACTCCTCTGGAATGATGAGAGGAGCAGTATAATAGAACGCTGTGTCCTTCTAAACACTGGATAAAGGGTACAGCTCCCGTCCTTGACAGGTGGTAATTTCTAACAACATAGGTGGTGCCCACTGACACCTTCTTGGCATACTCCTCAAAAACAGTAATTTTCGTCACTGTTTCACCATCGGACACAGCGAAGCAGGTGTTTTGGCGAACCACAGCCGCAGACACCTCCCCCTCAGTGAAGTGCCAGTCGGTGACCTTGGGGACCTCTTTCGAGGCTACGACCGTCAGCGTGATGGGGGCAAGCCTCTTATAGGGCTCTGTTGTCGTGCCAAGGATCTTTTGCAACATCCATACTGAAAAGAGGCAAGAGACTTGTTATAATAATAATAACAATAAAAACGTGCATGATTAGGCTACTTAAGATAATTAATATGTAACTGGCATAGTGACCCGCTCACATGACCACATTGTCGCTTTTAATAGGCCACAGTGAAAGGCTTTACAATCATGGATGGATTATTTTCATTTCCAGGAACTGGCTCTTACAAATCTGCGACATAAAGCATGCGCTCAACAATTTATTATTTAAAAAAAACTAGTAAGGGATCATTAAGACTATAGTCGATTCCTTAGGCTACTAGATTTTTTTAACAAACAGACCAGATCAAGCTAAAGGTAAAGAAAAACGTTTCATTTCTCTGTAGGGTCCTTTCCATAATGTTGTCAGACACTTATAATAACAATCTGAGCCTGTCAGTGGCAAAAACAAGCACTTTTAGTGGATTTACATTGACGGTTCACAATTGCCCCCTCGGATTACATTGCAGCCTGTTTCGCGATGTGACGCGATCTCGCTCAATACTGGACCAATTTCAAAAATTGTTGTCCCCATTAGTTATTTAGACACAAAAAGTTGGGAAAATAGGGTCCAGGTTGAAAAATACCGAAGTTACCCTTTAACATTAGGCTAATGTTAGCCTTGGTTGTTGGTCAATGCATGTTTTAGCTCCAGGCTACAACAGGATATTCACCAGTTGACTGTAATACAGGAGACTAAATGGGTTAATGCTTTATTCATAGGGAAAAGATAAAGCGCAACGATCTCTGTAGACACATCTCCCTCTCCCTCCAGGCACTCTCGTCCAGTGTGACCGCAAAATATGACCGCTTGGCAGTTGTGATTAGCGATCATAACTCTTGAATTTGGTTGTTAATGTTAGTTAGTGTAGCTAACTGTCAGTATTTGTGGAATAACGTTAACTTGAACACAACATCCAAAATAAGCTCATTTCGGTAATATTAGTTTTCACTTTATGGATCCCCACAGTAGAAATGACATTGTCATTCTGGCCAAGTAACAAGGGACAGAATAGAAAAAAGTAATGAAAATAACTGCAATTGATTGTAATTCTACAATTTATTACCACATAAACTTAAATTATTCTCCTTTATACAAAATCTGTGTTTAGATGTGTGTGTAGATAGTAACGCTACCACCTAGCGGTAGCTAGCTAACTTAACATTCACCACTCAACACTCGTTAGCGGCTTTGAGTAGGCTTGGTAGGTAAGCTGTCATTCTTAAACATGACTATAGTAGTGAATACTGCTTGTTATTTGTTTAGATTATTTTACAACGTTTTACTAAAAGCAAGCATTGAGATGTGTTGTTAAAAGCCTGTTACTCACCTTTTTCGCTGGGTGTCTGTTGTGGAGGAAAAAAAACAACCGTCAATCGCGTTCTTCTATTCCTGTTTGTGTCTTGCGCTGGTGTAAATGTGGTCTAGGCAGTGACGTATGGGAAACCATAACATCAGTAGGCCCTAACCAACAGGCAGTGTTACTTCAGTAACCTGAACCATACAAAGTAAGCCTAATGGTTGTGCTGTTGTTGTTGTTGCTACTGCTGCCAGTAATTGTACAGTTGAGCCATGCTACAACATCTCCCAGTGTAGAGTAAGCATTTTAGATTTACTGATATTAAATAAATGAAGTACGGAAGCGTATTGCATTCACCAAAGAAAAAAAAATCGGAGATGGTTTCTCGTAATTATGACTTCTGTATCTCATAATAATGACGTAGTATCTCATAATTCGGGGATAACGATCTCGTAATTATGACTTAGTAAAAAAATAAATTATCTCGTAATTACGAGAAAAGAATACTTCCGGTTTGGGCGTTTAGCCTTCAAAATAAAAGCGCAAGATTTTAAACTTGTAGAAATACTGTTTTAAACCAATTACCTTGTATTTAATCGTCAAATTCAATAAGTGAGCACCCATTTTAATGTTTGATGTCATAATAATAATAATGAAGTTTTGTTTGCTTCTATCTCTTGAGCCAGTACACAAAAGTCTATGAATAGAACTTCTTTTTAGAGTGACCTGTCATGGCCTATCAGAGTAATGAGTGACCAAGTCCAAAAGTTTCTTCTTACTTCAAATAATAACTTGCCTAATTACCCCAGGCATCTTTATGATGGAGGAAATTATGTTTGCACACTTAACACACTTTATGTCAGATGTATAGTTAAAGGGAGAGTTCTGCTTGGTAAAGGCGTGTTTTCTACCATTTGTATCCAGGTAGCTGACTGGGTGTCTACAACATTTTACAAATCCCATCACTTAGATATTTAGATTATTTGAAAGAGCAGGACTGGCTGAACATTTTAATGTGTAATATATGCAAGTAGTCTTAAAATTGTGGAAATTGTGACAGTTCAAATATGTGAACAGAAAAAATCTGTTCATCAGAGCCAAAAACAGTACAACAGATCAGATCCCACCACTTTTACATTGTGAGTGACAGGAGAAATAGCTGAACAGTTTGATGTGTAATATATGTACTTATAAAGATGTGGAAACTATTATAGTTGAAATACTGTATGTGCAAGAAGAAAAAGCTGTTGAAAGAAGGCAAAATGACTGTAAAGCACTAGTGTTGAACAAACATCTCTAACTCAAAAACTACAAAGATATAGATATAGATATTTACACATAAGTTAAAGCAGGAACAGCTGAACAGTTTGATGTGTAATATGTGAATGAACTGTTCAAATTTGTGGGAATTATTATTATTATTATTACAGTTGAAAGAAAGTTGAAGAAGTTGAACTGTAGTAAAATAAAGTGAAAAAATCCCAGCACTTAGATATTTACATTATGAGAAAGAGTAGGACTGGCTGAACATTTTAATGTGTAACATATGCATGTAGTCTCAAAATTGTTGAAATTGTGATAGTTCAAATATATGCAAACAGAAAAAAATCTGTTCATAGGAGCCAAAAACTGTACAGCACTGGTGTTGAACAAACCATCATAGCTCAAAAACTACAAATCCCATCACTTAGATATTCACATTGTGTGAGAGAGAAGAAGTGTGTGAACTTTTGGATGTGTGATATTTGTGTGTAGTGTGAAAATTCTGGGAACTACTACTTCAAATACTGAATGTGCAAGAAGAAAAAGCTGTTTAAAACAGGCAAAATTACTGTAAAGCACTAGTGTTGAACAATCCATCATAGCTCAAAATGTCACGATCTGTCACAATCCAGCCTCTGTGAACCTGTCTGCTGGTTGTGGGTGTGTTTTTGGTTTTGTCTGTCTGGCTATTCGTTCCCTTGCCCGCTCTCTCTCCACACCTGGTCTTCACAATCAGCGCACCTGTCCCGGATCAAGCCATCACCACTCCTCTTAACTCCAGTATAAAGACGCTGCAGAGAGCGCCAGTCAGTGCCGGATCGTTGTGCCATACATGGTTCGTTGTTGTGCACACTTCCAGCCCTCTAGTTGTCTGTTTGCCTGCTTGTTTGCCAGTCTGCCTGTTGCTAGCAGCTTTACGCCTGTTCTCCCTGTCTTCAGGAACGCCCGTTTCCCTGCCCGCCTCGTCTGCTCGCCAAGCCCCGCCAGCCAGCTCTCATCCTGGGAATCACCTCCACCTGGCTGCCTTCCCCACGGACTTCCCTCCCCAGGACCCCAGCTCAAACCGCCAGTCTTCTTCTCTTCATCGCCGTTAAGCAGAGAATAAAGACTTGTAATTTTGACCTTACCTGTTCGTCCTGGTCTGCATTTGGGTTCAGCCTAGATTCCTGACACAAAAAGTATAAACACTATGACTTAGATATTTACATTGTGAGTGACAGAAGGAGTAGCTGAACAGTTTGATGTAAAATATATGTATGAAAATTGTGGGAATAGTGACAGTTTAAGAATGTGGAAATGACAAAGCTGTTTAAAAGATAGAACAGAGCTGTAAAACACAGTTTTGCACTAGTATTGAACAAACCATCATAGCTCAAAACGTATAAACACTGTGACTTGGATATTTACATTGTGAGTGGCAGAAGGAGTAGCTGAACAGTTTGATGTGTAACGTGTGTGTATATAGTGTGAAAACTGGGAATAACGACAGTTTAAGAAATTTGAATATTTAGTAAAAAATCACAGCATCTGAAGTCTGAAGAGTGGCTAGAGTGGGGATGACATCACACACTCTAGCAAGCTGAACATTCCACCATTAATTTCTATGGGGGAAAAAATAGCGTTTAAAGGTAAATTGTGAAAAAACTAAACATCGGAACGCTTATCCAAATACACCCGCACGATTCCCGAACATGCTGAACATTTTAAAGTTTGAACCGTGTCGATAGCTCAAACGGTTCAAGAGGAGTAGCAGTCCAAAACAGCGTCCAGAAGAAGAAGAAGTAAGATGGATAACAATAGTTTGCTTGCTGAAGCAAGCACACTAATAATAGAGTGGGAATATTATACCTGTGATTGCTGACTCAGCAATCACACAATAAAACTTCAATCAACTACAATCAGGATTCTTTACTGCCTTTTGTATAATAACACATTTTCCTTTTTTGATTTCTGTCCAACTTTAATCTTCATTCTGATTTTTAAATGTTGTATGTACATTTGTCATTGTTCATCCATGTGACGTGTCTGTCCTTCCATCCATCTAGCTACGAAGCTGCAAATTACATCCATAGAAAATGTATGAATCTGATATAACACATAAATCTATACATCCTTTCATCTATTTCATGCATTTTACTCATTTCTTTTATGTGTGATATAAATGATCTCTCTGTCAGCCACCTTCCTCTCTGATGAGCACAGTGGTCATTCAGAAGTCGAACAGATGGGTATCAGATACATTAGGGAGTAGAGGTGCATTTAGAGATTTAAATGACGTATATTAGCATTAAATTAAGTATATTAATTTTCAGTTTGAGCCGCTGACTCTTCTCCCTTTCTCTCATCGTTTTCAGCTCTAATGCATATTCATATTCAACTACCCTCCCTTTCCCATTCCTTTACCCCTCCATCTATCCATCCAACTCTCATCCATCCATCCATCCATCTCTCCTGCATGTTTCAGTCTGCTTCCCACTGGCCAAATAAGGCATTTTGATTTTTATATTCAAAAATTGCACTGCTGTCATTTTCAGTTTACAACAAGATGCTGCCCTGCTTTCCTATTTCTCTCCTCACAATTTACAATCTAGGCTTTTAGCTAATGCCCTTATCCAGAGTGACTAGCAATCACTGCAGCAGCAGAATTCAGTCAGCATTTGGGAATCTAGCGATTGCAAGTAACCAAGGATGAGTGGAGGCGCAAAAGAGATGTGGAAGGATAAAACAATGACAATAAAAAAGGAAGGAAGGAAACTTAATGTCCCTATGCCCTTATAATTTGCAGTTTCGTCCTTTTTACTCCTCACCAATATTGTTTTTTTCACGCTTTTCTTACATTTTACACTCCTTGTTTCTATTTGATCCTTTTTTTTGATCCGTTTATTTCTAACTCCTTCCCCTCTGCTGTTTACTGTCGTTCTCCATTTTCCCTCTGTACTTCCACAAAAGCTCTCTTTTATCCCTCATTTGCAAAGAGATGTACCTTCCACTGGTGTCTCTCCTTTCTTCCACCATCTATCCCCTCATACATCCATCCATCCATTCCTCCATTCTTTATTATTGCTCCTCTCAATCATTACCCCATCATTCACACATCTACCCCTCCCCTTTTTTTCCCCTTTCTCAATCATCCTCTATCTCGGCTCCCTTTTTCCCTCTCTCCTTCACTTCTTTCTACTCTCCCTCCTTCTATTCCTTCTTGTCTTTTCACTCTGTATGCGTGTGTGTACGTGCTTGTGTACATACCAGCCGTTTCAAAATCATCATCTCTGACAGAGGTCCATCAATCCGCTCTCTCTCTCATAATAAAATCTACTTCTTCTCGCTGTGAAATAAACAGAGCAAGTGGGTGGAAATTAGGTAAAAAGCGACATTTAGATGGAAGAAAAAGGAAAGAGGAGAAGAGACTGGAGACAGGAGAGAAAACCGGTCCGAGGCGAGGTGAGCAAAAGCATGCAAAGTGAGGGAGGCAGTGGATCCAATATGAGTTGCAAAGAGGATACTTATAGGGGAGAAGAAGATAGAAGAAGAGGAAGGACAAGGTGGGCAAGAGAATTGATTGATTGATTGATTTTATTTATGGATTAGCAGACAAAAACAAAACAAAAAATCCAAAGGATAGCATGTTAAAGTGAAAAACACTTATTTCCAACATGGTCCCAAGCTCCCCAAAGGTGCCTCTTTCTCTTGCCCCAAGGTGGGCAAGAGAAAGAGAGACAGTGGGAGACAGTGAAAGACGGATACATTAGAGGACACAAAGAGAAGGGAATGGGTGTGTGATAAATAAAGACCGGAAGAGAGGGGGGAGAGGGATAAGGATAGTAAATAATGATCCAGACAGAGAGGGGAAGAAAATGGAATCAGGGTAATTAATGAAGGAAGGAGAGAGAGAAAATAAAGAGAAGATAAATCACTATAAACAGAGGAAATAAGAGGGAGGGGAGAGAGAGGCAGAGAGAGATAAGGGAGAGCAGTGTCAACTATAAGCCATATAGGTTAAGGGGAAGTAAATCCAAGTGTGTGCATGCACACTGACTCTAGTGTTGTTTCTTTAATGAACAATATGGTCATAGGTCTAAAGGTCTGAATACTTACTAAGAAATTATATGATGCAATGGTTCCTCCTTCCTTTACAAAGGGCAATACTGGAAATGTACAATGATTTTTCTTGGTGGCATTGGTGCAAAAACACATTTACAACTGGCACAGCAATAGAGTACTGTGACAGAAGTGCAAGGGTGAAGTCATGGTGAAGTGTGTCATGGTGTGTTGTGTTGTGTCATGGTATGGTGTGTTGTGTTGTGTTTTGTTGTGTCACAGTGTGTTGTGTTGTGTCACGGTGTGTCGTGTCATGGTGTGTTTTGTTTTGTCACAGTGTGTTGTGTTTTGTTGTGTCACAGTGTGTTGTATTGTGTCACGGTGTGTTGTTTTGTGTCACGGTGTGTTTTGTGTCACGGTGTGTTGTGTCACGGCGTGTTGTGTTGTGTCACGGCGTGTTGTGTTGTGTCACGGTGTGTTGTGTTGTGTCACGGTGTGTTGTGTTGTGTCACAGTGTGTTGTTTTGTGTCACGGTGTGTTGTTTTGTGTCACGGTGTGTTGTTTTGTGTCACGGTGTGTTGTGTTGTGTCACAGTGTGTTGTGTTGTGTCACGGTGTGTTGTGTTGTGTCATGTGTTGTGTTTTGTTGTGTCACAGTGTGTTGTATTGTGTCACGGTGTGTTGTTTTGTGTCACGGTGTGTTGTGTTGTGTCACAGTGTGTTGTGTTGTGTCACGGTGTGTTGTGTTGTGTCATGTGTTGTGTTGTGTCATGTGTTGTGTTTTGTTGTGTCACAGTGTGTTGTATTGTGTCACGGTGTGTTGTTTTGTGTCACGGTGTGTTGTGTTGTGTCACAGTGTGTTGTGTTGTGTCACGGTGTGTTGTGTTGTGTCATGTGTTGTGTTTTGTTGTGTCACAGTGTGTTGTGTTGTGTCATGTGTTGTGTTTTGTTGTGTCACAGTGTGTTGTATTGTGTCACGGTGTGTTGTGTTGTGTCACAGTGTGTTGTGTTGTGTCACGGTGTGTTGTGTTGTGTCATGTGTTGTGTTTTGTTGTGTCACAGTGTGTTGTGTTGTGTCATGTGTTGTGTTTTGTTGTGTCACAGTGTGTTGTTTTGTGTCACGGTGTGTTGTGTTGTGTCACAGTGTGTTGTGTTGTGTTACGGTGTGTTGTGTTGTGTCACAGTGTGTTGTGTTACGGTGTGTTGTGTCACAGTGTGTTGTGTTGTGTTACGGTGTGTTGTGTTACGGTGTGTTGTGTCACAGTGTGTTGTGTTGTGTTACGTTGTGTTGTGTCACAGTGTGTTGTGTTGTATTGTGTCACAGTGTGTTGTGTTGTGTCACAGTGTGTTGTGTTTTGTTGTGTCACAGTGTGTTGTATTGTGTCACGGTGTGTTGTTTTGTGTCACGGTGTGTTGTGTTGTGTCACAGTGTGTTGTGTTGTGTTACGGTGTGTTGTGTCACAGTGTGTTGTGTTGTGTTACGGTGTGTTGTGTTGTGTCACAGTGTGTTGTGTTGTGTTACGGTGTGTTGTGTTGTGTCACAGTGTGTTGTATTGTGTCACAATGTGTTGTGTTGTGTCACAGTGTGTTGTGTCACAATGTGTTGTGTTGTGTCACGGTGTGTTGTGTTGTGTCACAGTGTGTTGTGTTGTATTGTGTCACAGTGTGTTGTGTTGTGTCACGGTGTGTTGTGTTGTGTCACAGTGTGTTGTGTTGTGTCACAGTGTGTTGTGTTGTGTTACGTTGTGTTGTGTCACAGTGTGTTGTGTTGTGTCACAGTGTGTTGTGTTTTGTTGTGTCACAGTGTGTTGTATTGTGTCACAATGTGTTGTGTTGTGTCACAGTGTGTTGTGTCACGGTGTGTTGTGTTGTGTCACGGTGTGTTGTGTTGTGTCACAATGTGTTGTGTTGTGTCACGGTGTGTTGTGTTGTGTCACGGTGTGTTGTGTTGTGTCACAATGTGTTGTGTTGTGTCACGGTGTGTTGTGTTGTGTCACAGTGTGTTGTGTTGTATTGTGTCACAGTGTGTTGTGTTGTGTCACGGTGTGTTGTGTTGTGTCACAGTGTGTTGTGTTGTGTCACAGTGTGTTGTGTCACGGTGTGTTGTGTTTTGTTGTGTCAGTGTGTTGTGTTTTGTTGTGTCAGTGTGTTGTATTGTGTCATGGTGTGTTGTGTTGTGTCATGTGTTGTGTTGTGTCATGTGTTATGTTGTGTCATGGTGTGTTGTGTCATGTGTTGTGTTGTGTCATGGTGTGTTTTGTTGTGTCACAGTGTGTTGTATTGTGTCACGGTGTGTTGTGTCACAGTGTGTTGTATTGTGTCACGGTGTGTTGTGTCACAGTGTGTTGTGTTTTGTTGTGTCAGTGTGTTGTGTTGTGTCAGTGTGTTGTGTTGTGTCACAGTGTTGTGTTGTGTCATGGTGTGTTGTGTCACAGTGTGTTGTGTTTTGTTGTGTCAGTGTGTTGTGTTGTGTCAGTGTGTTGTGTTGTGTCACGGTGTGTTGTGTTGTGTCACAGTGTGTTGTATTGTGTCACAATGTGTTGTGTTGTGTCACGTTGTGTTGTGTCACAGTGTGTTGTGTTGTGTTGTGTCACAGTGTGTTGTGTTGTATTGTGTCACAGTGTGTTGTGTTGTGTCACGGTGTGTTGTGTTGTGTCACAGTGTGTTGTGTTGTGTCACAGTGTGTTGTGTTGTGTCACGGTGTGTTGTATTGTGTCACGGTGTGTTGTGTCACAGTGTGTTGTATTGTGTCACGGTGTGTTGTGTCACAGTGTGTTGTGTTTTGTTGTGTCAGTGTGTTGTGTTGTGTCACAGTGTTGTGTTGTGTCATGGTGTGTTGTGTCACAGTGTGTTGTGTTTTGTTGTGTCACAGTGTGTTGTGTTTTGTTGTGTCAGTGTGTTGTGTTGTGTCACAGTGTTGTGTGTCACAGTGTGTTGTGTTTTGTTGTGTCACAGTGTGTTGTGTTTTGTTGTGTCTGTGTTGTGTTGTGTCACAGTGTTGTGTTGTGTCATGGTGTGTTGTGTCACAGTGTGTTGTGTTTTGTTGTGTCAGTGTGTTGTGTTGTGTCAGTGTGTTGTGTTGTGTCACGGTGTGTTGTGTTGTGTCACAGTGTGTTGTATTGTGTCACAATGTTTTGTGTTGTGTCACGGTGTGTTGTGTTGTGTCACAGTGTGTTGTATTGTGTCACAATGTGTTGTGTTGTGTCACGGTGTGTTGTGTTGTGTCACAGTGTGTTGTGTTGTGTCACAGTGTGTTGTGTTGTGTTGTGTCACAGTGTGTTGTGTTGTATTGTGTCACAGTGTGTTGTGTTGTGTCACGGTGTGTTGTGTTGTGTCACAGTGTGTTGTGTTGTGTTGTGTTGTGTCACAGTGTGTTGTGTTGTGTTGTGTCACAGTGTTGTGTTGTATTGTGTCACAGTGTGTTGTGTTGTGTCACGGTGTGTTGTGTTGTGTCACAGTGTGTTGTGTTGTGTCACAGTGTGTTGTGTTGTGTCACAGTGTGTTGTGTTGTGTCACGGTGTGTTGTGTTGTGTCAGTGTGTTGTGTTTTGTTGTGTAAGTGTGTTGTGTTGTGTCACGGTGTGTTGTGTTGTGTCAGTGTGTTGTGTTTTGTTGTGTAAGTGTGTTGTGTTTTGTTGTGTCAGTATGTTGTGTTTTGTTGTGTCACAGTGTGTTTTGTTGTGTCAGTGTGTTTTGTTGTGTCACTGTGTTGTGTCATGGTGTGTTGTGTTGTGTTGTGTCATGGTGTGTTGTGTCATGTGTTGTGTTGTGTCACGGTGTGTTGTGTCATGGTGTGTTGTGTTGTGTCACAGTGTGTTGTGTTGTGTCAGTGTGTTGTGTTTTGTTGTGTAAGTGTGTTGTGTTTTGTTGTGTCAGTATGTTGTGTTTTGTTGTGTCACAGTGTGTTTTGTTGTGTCAGTGTGTTGTGTCATGGTGTGTTGTGTTGTGTTGTGTCATGGTGTGTTGTGTCATGGTGTGTTGTGTTGTGTTGTGTCATGGTGTGTTGTGTTGTGTCATGTGTTGTGTTGTGTCATGTGTTGTGTTGTGTCATGGTGTGTTGTGTTGTGTCATGTGTTGTGTTGTGTCATGGTGTGTTGTGTCATGTGTTGTGTTGTGTCATGGTGTGTTTTGTTGTGTCACAGTGTGTTGTGTTTTGCTGTGTCACAGTGTGTTGTATTGTGTCACGGTGTGTTGTGTTTTGTTGTGTCAGTGTGTTGTGTTGTGTCATGGTGTGTTGTGTTGTGTCATGTGTTGTGTTGTGTCATGTGTTGTGTTGTGTCATGGTGTGTTGTGTTGTGTTGTGTCATGTGTTGTGTTGTGTCATGGTGTGTTGTGTCATGTGTTGTGTTGTGTCATGGTGTGTTTTGTTGTGTCACAGTGTGTTGTGTTTTGCTGTGTCACAGTGTGTTGTATTGTGTCACGGTGTGTTGTGTTTTGTTGTGTCAGTGTGTTGTGTCAGAGTGTTGTGTTGTGTCATGGTGTGTTGTGTCACTGTGTTGTGTTTTGTTGTGTCACAGTGTGTTGTGTTGTATTGTGTCACAGTGTTGTGTTGTGTCACGGTGTGTTGTATTGTGTCACGGTGTGTTGTGTTGTGTCACGGTGTGTTGTGTTTTGTTGTGTCAGTGTGTTGTGTTTTGTTGTGTCACAGTGTTGTGTTGTGTCATGGTGTGTTGTGTTGTGTCATGTGTTGTGTTGTGTCATGGTGTGTTTTGTTGTGTCACAGTGTGTTGTGTTTTGTTGTGTCACAGTGTGTTGTATTGTGTCACGGTGTGTTGTGTTGTGTCACTGTGCGTTGTGTTGTGTCACAGTGTGTTGTGTTTTTTTGTGTCAGTGTGTTGTATTGTGTCACAATGTGTTGTTTCACGGTGGGTTGTGTTGTGTCACGGTGTGTTGTGTTGTGTCACGGTGTGTTGTGTTGTGTCACAGTGTGTTGTGTTTTGTTGTGTCAGTGTGTGGTGTTGTGTTGTGTCAGTGTGTTGTATTGTGTCACAATGTGTTGTGTTATGTCACAGTGTGTTGTGTTGTGTCAGTGTGTTGTGTTGTGTCACGGTGTGTTGTGTTGTTTCACAGTGTGTTGTGTTGTGTCACGGTGTGTTGTGTTGTGTCACAGTGTGTTGTGTTGTGTCATGTGTTGTGTTGTGTCATGGTGTGTTTTGTTGTGTCACACTGTGTTGTGTTTTATTGTGTCACAGTGTGTTGTATTGTGTCACGGTGTGTTGTGTTGTGTTGTGTTACTGTGCGTTGTGTTGTGTCATGGTGTGTTTTGTTGTGTCACAGTGTGTTGTGTTTTATTGTGTCACAGTGTGTTGTATTGTGTCACGGTGTGTTGTGTTGTGTTACTGTGCGTTGTGTTGTGTCACGGTGTGTTGTGTTGTGTCAGTGTGTTGTGTTGTGTCACGGTGTGTTTTGTTGTGTCACAGTGTGTTGTGTTGTGTCATGTGTTGTGTTGTGTCATGGTGTGTTTTGTTGTGTCACACTGTGTTGTGTTTTATTGTGTTACAGTGTGTTGTATTGTGTCACGGTGTGTTGTGTTGTGTTACTGTGCGTTGTGTTGTGTCACGGTGTGTTGTGTTGTGTCACAGTGTGTTGTGTTTTGTTGTGTCAGTGTGTTGTATTGTGTCACAATGTGTTGTTTCACGGTGTGTTGTGTTGTGTCACGGTGTGTTGTGTTGTGTCACAGTGTGTTGTGTTTTGTTGTGTCACAGTGTGTTGTGTTGTATTGTGTCAGTGTGTTGTATTGTGTCACAATGTGTTGTGTTATGTCACAGTGTGTTGTGTTGTGTCACGGTGTGTTGTGTTGTGTCACGGTGTGTTGTGTTGTGTCACGGTGTGTTGTGTCACAGTGTGTTGTGTTGTATTGTGTCAGTGTGTTGTATTGTGTCACAGTGTGTTGTGTTGTGTCACAGTGTGTTGTGTTGTGTCACAGTGTGTTGTGTTGTGTCACGGTTTGTTGTGTTGTGTCACAGTGTGTTGTGTTGTATTGTGTCAGTGTGTTGTATTGTGTCACGGTGTGTTGTGTTGTGTCACTGTGTTGTGTTGAGTCACGGTGTGTTGTGTTTTGTTGTGTCAGTGTGTTGTGTCACGGTGTGTTGTGTTATGTCATGGTGTGTTGTGTCACGGTGTGTTGTGTCACGGTGTGTTGTGTTATGTCATGGTGTGTTGTGTCACGGTGTGTTGTGTCATGGTGTGTTGTATTGTGTCATGGTGTGTTTGTTATGTCACGGTGTGTTGTGTCATGGTGTGTTGTGTTGTGCCATGGTGTGTTGTGTTGTGTCATGGTGTGTTGTGTCACGGTGTGTTGTGTCATGGTGTGTTGTGTTGTGTCATGGTGTGTTGTGTTGTTTCACGGTGTGTTGTGTTGTGTCACGGTGTGTTGTGTTGTGTCACAGTGTGTTGTGTCACGGTGTGTTGTGTTGTGTCATAGTGTGTTGTGTTGTGTCATAGTGTGTTGTGTCACGGTGTGTTGTGTCACGGTGTGTTGTGTTGTGTCACGGTGTGTTGTGTTGTGTCATAGTGTGTTGTGTCACGGTGTGTTGTGTTGTGTCATAGTGTGTTGTGTCACGGTGTGTTGTGTCACAGTGTGTTGTGTTGTGTCACGGTGTGTTGTTTTGTGTCATAGTGTGTTGTGTCACGGTGTGTTGTGTTGTGTCATGGTGTGTTGTGTCACAGTGTGTTGTGTTTTGTTGTGTCACGGTGTGTTGTGTTGTGTCAGTGTGTTGTGTTGTGTCATGGTGTGTTGTGTTGTGTCATGGTGTGTTGTGTTGTGTCATAGTGTGTTGTGTTGTGTCATGGTGTGTTGTGTTGTGTCATAGTGTGTTGTGTTGTGTCACGGTGTGTTGTGTTGTGTCATAGTGTGTTGTGTCACGGTGTGTTGTGTCACAGTGTGTTGTGTTGTGTCACGGTGTGTTGTGTTGTGTCATAGTGTGTTGTGTCACAGTGTGTTGTGTTGTGTCATGGTGTGTTGTGTCACAGTGTGTTGTGTTTTGTTGTGTCACAGTGTGTTGTGTTGTGTCACTGTGCGTTGTGTTGTGTCACGGTGTGTTGTGTTGTGTCAGTGTGTTGTGTTGTGTCATGGTGTGTTGTGTTGTGTCATGGTGTGTTGTGTTGTGTCATAGTGTGTTGTGTTGTGTCATGGTGTGTTGTGTTGTGTCATAGTGTGTTGTGTCACGGTGTGTTGTGTCATGGTGTGTTGTGTTTTGTCATGGTGTGTTGTGTTGTGTCATGGTGTGTTGTGTTGTGTCACGGTGTGTTGTGTTGTGTCACGGTGTGTTGTGTTGTGTCATAGTGTGTTGTGTCACAGTGTGTTGTGTTGTGTCATAGTGTGTTGTGTCACAATGTTGTGTTTTGTTGTGTCAGTGTGTTATGTTGTGTCACGTGTGTTGTGTCACGGTGTATTGTGTTGTGTCACAGTGTGTTGTGTTGTGTCATAGTGTGTTGTGTCACAATGTTGTGTCTTGTTGTGTCAGTGTGTTATGTTGTGTCACGTGTGTTGTGTTTTGTTGTGTCAGTGTGTTATGTTGTGTCACGTGTGTTGTGTCACGGTGTGTTGTGTTGTGTCATGGTGTGTTGTGTCATAGTGTTTTGTGTCACAGTGTGTTGTGTTGTGTCATGGTGTGATGTGTCGTGTCACAGCATGTTGTGTTGTCATGGTGTGTTGTGTCATGGTGTGTGTTTTTGTCATGGTGTGTTGTGTTGTGTCATAGTGTGTTGTGTTGTGTCACAGTGTGTTGTGTTGTGTCAATTGTGTTGTGTTGTGTCATGGTGTGTTGTGCCATAGTGTGTTGTGTCATGTTGTGTTGTGTCACGGTGTGTTGTGTTGTGTCATGTTGTGTTGTGTCATGGTGTGATGTGTCGTGTCACAGCGTGTTGTGTTGTGTCATGGTGTGTTGTGTTGTGTCACAGTGTGTTGTGTTGTGTCACGGTGTGTTGTGTTGTGTCACGGTGTGTTGTGTTGTGTCACGGTGTGTTGTGTTGTGTCACAGTGTGTTGTGTTGTGTTGTGTCATGGTGTGTTGTGTTCTATCATGGTGTGTTGTGTTGTGTCACGGTGTGTTGTGTTGTGTCACAGTGTGTCATGTTGTGTTGTGTCATGGTGTGTTGTGTTCTATCATGGTGTGTTGTGTTGTGTCACGGTTTGTTGTGTTGTGTCATGGTGTGTTGTGTTCTATCATGGTGTGTTGTTGTGTTGTGTCACGGTCTGTTGTGTTGTATCGTAATGTGTTGTGTTGTATCGTATTGTGATATGTCGTGTTGTCTTGTGTTGAGTTGTATTATGCTGTGTTGTGCCATGTTGTATTGCGTGTGTTGTGTTCTGGTCTGTTCTGTTCCATTTGGTTCTTTTCTGATCTGTTACTGTTCGTTTTGCAGCAGTTTGCCTCCAAGTCTCTGCTCTCCCTTAGTTGATTTATGCTGTGCCACTGTGAGAATGGCATCTTTAGGCCTTTAGGAATATGGGTAGTATAATTTTATTCTAGGGCTGTTAAATATGAGTGAGAGAGCTTGTCAAGCTATAATAACTGGCTCAAAGACAGAGAAGGAAATTAACATATTGCAGACCAGTGGCCTTTTGGAGCATTCTGGGGCATGAAACATTACAGGGTATTTGAAAAAACGGTATGGATATATGGGTTGCAGCTTCACAAAGATGAAAACTGATATTAACATGCTTCACTCTAGTGGCCTTTTGGAACAGTAAGAAGCTTGAAAAGAACAGTTGCAGGAATAGTCGTATTTACAACCAGGGAGAAGACAATCCACCCTTTGATCTATTCAGGAGCACGAAACATATGAATGCCTTTATTTGTGTCTATTGTTCTCTATAGAGCACTTTGTAATGGACCTGTTTGTTTAAAGAATTTCATAATTAAATTTGACTTGAAAAATGAATTGCTAAATAGAGATTGACTCTGTAGAATGGCACTGAGTTCACAAGCACCAAAGTCATGAAAGGTATTTTTCAGTGAAAATCATCCAGAATATTAAGTCTGATGTTATGACAGTTGAAAGTAGAGTTTGCAAAGTGTAAAAATTTGCACATTTGTGACATTTGAACTATCCTTTGCCTTCACATGACGTCCCAACTCCCATGTGCAGCCATTTTCCCTCCAAGTCAACAATTAGTTCTTTTGGAGACACAGATATACCGGAAGTGAATGTGATCCATAGTAACTGGAAAGGTCTATTGTAAGTGTTTCATCTAGTTAAGTGGATTATGACTGCGTATGTTCCGTGTTAACGTGTGGCTGACCAGCCAAATTTACCAATGAGTCATTTGACAGGTAGGAGTCAGGTTGTGTAAGTAATGAGAAGGTGGATTTGGTTCTCTCCCAGTTCCTTGGATCTGAATCGTACAATTGCATGCCATGTTAGTTGATATTGTTGAGCGTTCAGCATTCCATTCAATTTCTATTCAATAACACAACAATATTCTATAAAACCTCAATCCTCTACAAAAAAAATTGGAAATGATTGAGACAAATATTCCAAGCCAGGCTTCAAAACCCATAAACACTAACAGAGCTTGCAGCAGCATATGTAGGCCAATTATTATTAGGAAGGTGTGTATACGCCCCATGGCTGGGCAGTCAAATGGCAGCCTCATCAACACATCCGTGTGTGTGTGTGTGTGATATTTCACGTGCCATGCCTGCAGTGCCTTGCTGCCCCCCGCCCCCCCCCCCCCCCCCCCCCCGTACGCAAACAACTTCTCACTTTCATTCCTAAATGCTTCACGCACAGAGACAACACAGCCTGCCTCTAGGGGAGCGTTAGAGAGAAAGAGGGAGAGATGGAGGGGAAAATGGAGAGAAAGAAAAAGGGGATTTGTTTTCCATGGGCAGTGATGGTACAGGGAGAGGCACAAAGCCCTATCATGGTGCTAAGTGCCAGCACTCCTGTGAGCTACACCCACCCACCCACCCACCCACCCACCCCCCCCCCACACACACACACACACACACACACATACACACGTCCATGATTGAATCAGGCTTGAGCAACATTGTGGATTGTGATAAAATACTTGGCATTGCTGATTGAAATTAAGTGTACGATCCCAGGCCAATTTAAAAGCTATTTTAGGTTTGATTTAAACGGTACCTTGCAGGCTAATATAACTTCATTTATAGATAGTTATTGATGTAATTATAATAGCCCTAGCTATTAAAGGGCAACTAACTACTTATATAATTATAATAGCCCTGACTTTTAAAAGGCATCGTATTTTCGGCATGCAAAAAGCCTATTGTTTTGTCGAGTGTTCACAACATTGTAAACACAAACATTTTTTTTTGAGACATTGAAGTTTCATTGGCATAGAAACACAACACATAGAAATTAAGGGGATTTTAAAGTGAAGTGACCCAGTCAATTTACAAGTGCATTTGCGGAAAATGTAAGCTGAACATACACATGTACACAGACACACATGAATACACACATATTCAATTGCAGTTGAGGCGCAACATATACATATACTTAATTAACAGGGGATGTAATCTGTTTGTTAACATGTCCGTGTTTGCTGGTGCATACAGTATGTATACCAACCCTAGAGAGCATGCTTATTATCAGGTATCCTATCAACAAAGCTCTATTTTTATGACTGTATGAGTGTGTGTGAGTGTGTTAACATGTTTGCATTTGATCATTTGCTGTAAATGTGCCCCTTGCTGATCACTAAGACAATGGGGAGTAGATTGCATACTAAAGAGAGCAAGTCATGTATGTGTGTGTGTGTGTGTGTGTGTGTGCCTGTCTTTGGCCGGCCATAAAGACAATGGCACAGTTGAGGGCTTTTCTTGGCAGACTGACAGAAACACTGATGTGAAGTGATTGGATAAACCATGCCTGCAGGAGACACACACACACACACACACACAGATACACACAGTTTCATGATCCATGCGCTCCCATGCAGCACTATTTTTCAGTGACCCTGATTTTATGCTTTCACTCTGATTGGACGCAGCACTCGTCACTCCATCGGTGCCTGCTTTTGACTGGCCGGTGAATAAGGTCATTTGTTTTATGGTAAAGGGTCAGGGTCTGAGATTGAGATTGATGCGCGGTCACAGGCCCAGACAGGGTTTGAGGCTAGTTTATACCTTTCTATGACCGGCATGATGTATGGGCCGCGGCTGACCATACACACATTCACATACAAACACACACACGTGCACATGCACACACACACGCTAAGTGAAAATAAATGAATGTGCTTTTCAGAGAAATTGACTTACAGCAGCTTTCCCACCTCCTTCCATGTAATGGATGTATTGGCAGATAGAGAGAGAGAGAGATCATGTGTGTGTGTGTGCGTGTGTGTGTGTGTGTGTGTGTGAGAGAGAGAGAGAGTACACACATATACACGTACACAAGCCTATGCATATATTTATCTGTGAGTGTGTGTGTGTGCGCGCGCTCTGCCGGATCAATAGGGCTCGGGCCAAATGTCAGAGTGGGAGGTGGCAATGAATGAAGGCTTAGCCTTGATCCATATCAGCCGCTGGTTCATTCTCCATCACACACACACACACACACACACACACACATTAATTCACACACTAACAGAAACGCACATACACACAAAAGATATCAGTCAAACACTGCTTTCTTCTCCATTAATCACACACACACCGATACACACACACACACACACACACACAGACCAATGTCATAAATGCATGCACACACATTCATTCATTCTTTTGTATGGACTTATACACCAAACCGCATACACACAAACACACTTATAACTACACACGCGCGCACACACACACACACACACACAGTCATTAATAAATCATTACAGCATGTGCACGCACACAAACACACAACACTCACACCAACAAGTACATGCGTGCTCACACACTACTTTGTCACTGATGTAAATAATCATTGACACACCCACTCACACATCATTTATCAAGCTCAGTACAGCTGATGACTGATTGCTGTAGGCTATGACAGCTCACACACTCACACACACACACAGACACTTTTAGACTCACTGTAATCTTTCAACTCAAATCCTTTTTATTGACCACGGAAATCATTACAGAGTGCAGCCCAAGGGTGCATTCTGTGTGTGTGTGTGTGTGTGTGTGTGTGTGTGTGTGTGTGTGAGAGAGAGAGAGAGCGAGTGTGTGTACAAATGCACTTGCGTATTTATCTGAGTCCCCACTGTATTAAAGGAGTAGTTCATCCAAAAATCAAAATTTCAACAAACTTTGTCTATGTTTCAACTGGCATGAAGGTGAGTAGATAATGACAGAATTTTCATTTTTGGGTGAAATATTCCTTTAATATTCTCTCACCTATTTGCTCCCTTGCTTGCTCTCTCACTTTGTGTGTGTATATTTTGAGTATATAGGCGTCTCAGTGGATTCTCTATGTATTGGTGTGTCTGTGCATGAGTGTGTGTGTATGTCTGTGTTTATCTGTACGTGTGTGTGTGTGTGTGTGTGTGTGTTCATGTTCCTCTTGTTAAGCTCTACCATGCGGTTGTAAGTTGGGAGCAGGGGTTCGGTAATCCTGTTCCCTCTCGATCCCCCTTTCCCTCTTATCTCTGCACTCCCCTCCGCTCTCTAACCTCCCTCCCTCCATCCTTCCCTTTCTTTTTCTCAAGCCCTCCATCCTTTCATCCAGATTCTCCCTCAGCCCCTCACGTCTTCCCTCTGTCACCATCCCTCCTTCCCTCGCTCCTCTGTCCTCACTCAACCCTGCATCTCCGCTCTTTCTTACCCTGCGTTCAAGTGGTGTCGGATTTACGTTCCTGAACGAGTTTCCGACCAAGAAGTGCCACCTGAACACCTTATTATGTCGGATCATCAAATCGGAGAAATCCGGATGTAGATGCAGCACGAATTGGCAGAGTTGTGGTGTTATCGCTCTTTCCAACATGGCTGAACAGAGCAGACAGTCATATGTGAATGTAAGAAATTTCATACAATAAAGCCAAAAATGAACCACAAGTACAAATTTGAAAGACATGGATAACTTTATAACTATAGTGCTACGGCATTTAAGTTCCTATTTACATTCATAATCCCCTGAAATAGCCGAAGATTGCTTGCTAGCTAGGCTATCGCTAGCTCGAGAAAAGTACGACCCAACATTACTTGAATTCTGACCTACTTTTTTTTTCACTCCCAAACCTCCAACCACCTTTTTCTTACCCCCAAGCTCTGCTGCAGCCATCAGTCATGAAAGAACATGCTCCCTATGAAATCAGTGAATGCTTCACTGCCCACTTTGCCTTCACATTGCGTTGCGACTGATGGAAGTGTCTATTTTCAATGGCTGATGCACGCTTTCATCCTCGTATAGTGCATCGAAATAATGGTGTACTGACTTCTTTGTTTTGGCATTAAAAGAACATAAAATGAATGGCAATTGACATGATGATCAATTAAAACAGCCGTCTGTATTTTTCAAAGTGACAAACATGCTCCAAAAAGCACATAATTGTAACTTACTACTATACAAGTGTCTGACTGTATTGTAGTTTGTTTACAATTGTGCCCATAGCAAAACTATACTTATGCATATTAATTTCTTAATTAATTCTTCTTCATCTGATATAGGGTTGGGCGGTATCCAATTTTTGACACCGTTAAACCTTCCCCAAATTTTCCCGCGGTATACAGTATTACCATCTGATTAAAAATCACATTGTATGGCTTGGAGGGAGCCGCCAATTCCAAATGATGAATTTATGTAGTTGCTGCTATACCGTTTCCCGCCACAAGGTGGCTGCAGTGCACTTCAACTGTGATTTTCACACGACAAAAATGTGATACATGTTCCAGTTTTATTCTCTGAACAACATCAGAAACGGAATAGCAAACGTTGCATATTTACAACAGAATATTGAAACAATAACAACAAAACATGTACAAAATTAACAACATGTCATCTATTAACAACAAATATAAAACTTGAGTGCAAATACAGCGGGTAGCCTAAGGTAAATAAAAAATAGTGCAAGGACATGAAATTAATTCTCGGGCGTCTGTCAACCAAATGGAATGAAATTAACAACAAATTGTCAATGGGCTACAATACAGTACAAATAAATTAAATTAAAAGCCTATAACAAATAATTTATCAAATAATAACAAAATAACAATAAATAACAAAAACGGCAGTAACGAAAATGGGCATAAAAGCGTATCCTACAGACTCAAGCCTATTCTAGGTTTTTCGCCAGAAAAACAAGCATACGGTATTTACTTTTTCCAGCTTGAGCAGGGCACGTAACAGACTTACAACTTTGCCTGCGGTGCTGAACACCCGCTCTGATGGTGAGCTTGTGGCACACGCGCACAAGTACTTTCGGGCCACCCTCGACATCAGCGGAAAGCGGCTGGCTCCATTTGACTTCCACCAGAGAAGGGGATCTTCGTCTCCGTGAATCACAGGCTTGCGACAATAGGCATTCATCTCTGATTCTGCTCGCTCCTCTATGGTGCCGAGTCCGACGGGACCTGCCGCGCCCGCCGCATCAGCTTTTTTTTGCAAGAGACTGCCCAAAGTTATCTTTTTTTTGGGGGGTGCAGGTTGGGCATCTCTCTCCTCTTCTTCTGCCAGAAATTTTTTTATGACGGTAATGAAACGGACACCGTTGCTATTTTCAAATACCCCGGGATACCGTATTACCGTATTACCGCCCAACCCTAATCTGATATTGGCATTTTGGTTCCTTTGGGAGCACTTTTACTGAACTATGGAATAGTACATTTGCATTGCATATTGGAAAATGAACACTTAATTTTTGCCACAAAAATTTGTTCTATTTTGAATCATATTATGCCGCACATCCCACACTTCCCATTGCCGGATCCTGGCAGCAGCCTTACAGAAGAGGATGGTGTCGCTTTCCCCACCCTCTGTCCTGTCCCCAGTCCATCTTTCATCCCTTGATTGCTCAGTTTTTTATGATTTGACGAGTCATTCTGTCTGTCAGTCGGTCCTAAAAACTTCAAAAAACTTTACTGATGATTGAGGGACACAGCTATAGCCATTTTTAATGCATGCTGGCCTCTCCCAAAACACGCCAAGCTGGTCGCACCTGACGCAGTGGTTTGTGTGGGCTCGGCAATTTCCTCCCTACAGCTTCAGGCTGCGTGCTTCGTTGTTGTCTGATCAAAAGCTGCTCCATTTTTATCACCCAGAACGCACTGGAAAGAAAAAAACACAGTCACCGGCTCCCACAGCTCACTTATGGTGGCCTATAGTAGTCATATTTATGTAAGAATTTCGACTCAACAAAAAAAATTGAACATGGTGAAATGCAATAAATGCTACTCCTAATTATTTTTTGCCCTTTCGTTGTTAATTTCATGGACATTTTATGAACTTTCAAGAGTATTTTCGTTACTTTCTAGCCCTTTGCCTCTCTGCTGAAAACTAGCCACTAGAATGACACGCCGCAAGTTTAATGGAATTTGAGTGCTACACCCTCTCTGGTCCAACAGCCTCGGTGATAGGTTGTAGAAACATAGAGGGGCCTATCCGCTTCGTGAGCCGTCCCAGCATCGAGCCACCGAGCCTGGGTAGCGGCGGCGCCTCTTCAGCCTCTCTCTCACTCAGCCTCCGGGTTCTTATCAGCGGCCGCCAGCTGGCCCGGCTGAGCGCGAGCTTTCGGCGCCGCTCTCACTCACCTGCATGTGTGTTGTCTATATGAAAGAGCAGGGAGAGATAGAGAGACGGAAAGGCTGGCAGACAGAGAGGGAGCGCGCGTGCGTGTGTGTGCGAGTCTGTACGTAAATGCGCTTGTGCGTATTTGTGTGTTTGTTCGAATGTCGCGAGAGAAGGTTGAAACGGCGTGACCGCCAGAATTACACGCGGCATTTACCCGCTTCTCTCGCCCGCTCCCACGTTCTGTCGATCATACGGCGGCGGTCTACTGCTCCATTCTGTGAAAAAACACCACTTTTTAAGAGGCGGGGAGGATTACTCGCATTTTTTTTTTTTACTTTCTCTTCTTCCTGTGATGATAATTGAATTAATCCTAAAAGGTTGTTAAATGTGAAGAGAGAACGTTGAATATTCTATGAGAGTTAGGAGACATGGATTCAGAGCTTATTTTCAGGTGTAACTCACAGAGCTGGAATAAACAGAACAGCAGCTCCTAAATGGATTGCCCGTGTTTTTAAGAAGCCTACCCTGAACTTTGGTTGTTGGGATAATGGAAGAAAAAAGTTTCTAACAGTACAATTCCTGATGTTGATGTAAGAATTGAAATTATGGTTTTGATAGATTTTCTGTATTCCTACTGCATAGGATTTTGTAGGCAGTATGTACGTAAAACTTTTGGATGGGCCCAAATCCAGTGATGGAGGAGAAAACCATGAAGGTGAAACACATTTTAGCTTGCCCACTGGCGTTCAGCTTAGCCCCAAATGACTGACTGAACAAAGCAAGGTGAGAAAGATGGGAAAGTATGAGAAAACAGAGGGATAAAATGCTGTGAAATGATAAAAAAAAAAAAAGAGAAAATGGAGGGGCAGGAACAAAAGAAACTTACTGTGAACGAGAATGCATTTTTGGTCAACTTGCCTGGTTAAATCAGGGCTAAAAAAAAGTTAGTGGTGGGAAAAAGGAGTGAGAGAATGATGGCAAAGGGTGATAAAACAAAAAGGGCATAAAGATAGTCAAGAGTGAGAAAAGAGTTGGGGGAGAATGACAGCAATTTGTTAGGAAACAAGAGGAAGAAAGATAGATAGATAGATAAAGGCGGACAAAATGGAGGGTCCGAAAGATAATAGAGGGTGAGAAAATGGAGGGGTAGATTGATAGTGAAGGGTGAGAAAAATGTGGAAAAGGTGTTTGTGATTATTCAATTATCTGGGCGCAATCAATAATGAGCTGTTTAACTGATTATCTGCTCAATATGTTCATCAATACTGTCTGGGAGCTGACCTCTGAGAGTAGACACACACAGATGCACACATTTATTTATGCATGCATAGCAACACCCGCACATATGCACATTAATTTAATGTAAATGCATGCATATACACACATGCGTAGACACATGAGCGTACACACACTAACACACACTTTCATGCACAAGCACACATATAGTACACTCCAACCTTCAAACATACACACAAGATGAGATCAATGCAAACATCAATAGGTTCCAGGTGACTGGAGGCCACAGCTTTCACCCCTCTAGAGATCTCTGTGTTCATGTGAACTCTTTATGTGTGTGTGTGTGTGTGTGTGTGTGTGAGAGACAGACAGTTCATTTAGATGTGCGTTTAAGCCCCTTTGGTAACAGAACAGCACTCCCTTGCTTGATTACAGCGGAGCAGTTACATAGTAAATACACAGGATCTGCCTCAGGGGGTGCAACCTTGAAAGCGTAAACAACATCATCTCTTTGAAGGCTGATATCAGAAGGCATTCATTTTCATTCATTTCCAGGATTCCGTATTTAAAAGAGTACATGGTGCCTTGGTAGATTAAAGGAGGAAGCAGAAGGAAGGAGGAAGACGTGTGCTTGACTCAATGCCCACCAGTTCAAATCCCACGACCAGCTGGGAAAATCAGGGTAGGGAAATCTAATGAGAAACACTCTCTCTTCCCTCAAAAAGTAATTCTTGGGATGTCCCTGATGTAGGTACTTACTCTTGTACCTCAGTTGGCTCAGTTCCCAACAGTATAAGACTGGTTGTACTGGGCAACTCCCAGCTGTAGAAGTGTGTAGCTAAAGGGGTGTGAAGCAGTGTGTTGCTGAAAAACCCTGTAAAGGAGCATGTGTGCTCAGCGGACCCAAATATGAGAATATCATATTATTTATATATAATATTTATTGTTAGATATGATTTTGTCCAGAATTTCATCTGTATTGCAGGAAGAGAATGACACTGTATCAAAAAATATATCAAAATACTCATTCTTCTACATTCTCTAATTGTGTTAAGTTCTTGTAAATAAAATAATGGTGAATTTTAACAATTCATCAATTTGCTGGAGACCCCCTGGAACCCCCTCAAGGACCCCTGGTGGTCCCCAGACCCCACGTTGAGAACCACTGCTGTAGGATATGTGCGTGACCAGAGCCAGTGAGGAAAATAGGGACCTTTGGACCTACAATGCAATTGTTTGGCTACAAACCATTGTTCCATAATTTGTATGAACTTTTCAATAAGGCATTTATTGTGAGTTAATGAAAGTTACAAAAACCTTTTTTCCTCCCATGTGTAAACTCTTCATGTGTCCGTGTGAATACCAAAATTTCCCAGGGTTCATGAATTATGGATTGCTGTCCTAAGTGAGGGGAAATAGGAAATATATTTTAATCAAAATTTCCCCCTACATTATTTATTTGATTGATGACTACAGTGCTTCATTGGCAAATGTTATTTCAGGCAGGACAACACTTTAGTTGAAGAGTTCATTTCCAAAATGCCATTTTGGCGGTGAAGAAACCAACCAGAGAGTTGTTGGTTCGGGGCTTCTTCTCATGGCAGTGCCAACCTCTGGCAGATTTTTCACCCAGTTTTTCCTGGGTGACCAAGGGATGTGTTGTCCTCACCAGCTTTTCCTCTATTGACCTGGAAACAGAGATAGTGGAGAATAGAGAAGGAGAATATGAGGAAGGGGGTTGCAATATCAAACAAACCTGGCAGCATGTTGTAGGAGATTACACGTTGAAAATAATGATATAATAATTTTTCCATGTGTCGAGCTTGGGACAACACACAATTGGGGTATTATTACTAAACGATTTGTACCTCAGAAACCGTAATAGTCTACTGGAAATTTCTTGGACCCAGCAATGGTGTTTCCTCTGAACTTTTATGATTGAAATGTCATCTATAGGCCTAGTGGATGAAATTCAACTTGGTTGCTAAAAGTTGCATGTTGGGCAATTTGCGTAATTAGCATAATTAGCTAATTATCAAGTAAAATAAAGAAGAAAATCAAAAATCGTCACAGACTTCACAGAGTAAGTTTATTTTAATGGTAATGTACTGCATAGTGCATATAACATATAAGAACACATTTCTAGCCTCATTGTCATGCCCTTATTAGCATAATCATTAATAACAACACCATATTTAATGAAAAAAGTGAAAATTCACAAATGGTCAAAAATTGGCCCAAGTTAGCTCATTTGAAAGGTAAAAACATGTAGATTGTAACAAAAATCCAACCATTTACATAATTTAGAATATTTAGCTAATAAATCACAGAATACAGGAAACAGCAATAAGTTCACTTAAAGTTAACTTAGAACAACAACCAAAGTCAAAGTCAAAGTGTTTTATTTATCAAATGCACAGTATCACACAAGGTCATTCTGAACAATGAAATTCTTAGGACAAGGCAAGCAACAACTACGTAGTAGGTATGAGAAAAAAATATTAAAAAAAAGAAAAATATTAAATATTAAATGCTAAAAGAGTCACAAATAAGGGCAAAGATATCAAAGTACAGCAGTTCCAGAGTCAGTAAGAAGGGCAATATGGACAGTAAGAATAAGAGTATTAAATATTATAAGGAGTATTAAATATTATAAATATAAAGTGTAGGAGTGCTATTCTGTGGGTGAGTGTGGGGGAGGAGGAGTAGGAGGAGATCCCCGGCCTGGGCCTTTCACACCTGCTTTTCCTACCCATTGAGGTGATCATGTGATCAATGTGATCACTGCTGGTTGAGAAGCCTGATGGCCTGGGGGTAAAAACTGTTGGTGAGTCTGGTAGTCCGTGCCCGGATGCTTCGGTAACGTCTACCAGACGGCAGCAGCGAGAACAGTTCACGGCTTGGGTGGCTGAAGTCCTTTATGATTTTCCGTGCTTTCCTGAGGCATCGTGTGTGGAATACGCTTTGCACGGTGGGGAGGTGGCAGCCAATGATGCGCTCTGCTGTCTTCACCACCCTCTGGAGGGCCTTACGATCAGCAGCGGAGCAGCTGCTGTACCAGGTGGTAATGCAGCCAGTGAGGATGCTCTCAATGGTGCACCTGTAGAAGTTGGTGAGAGTTTTGGCAGACATTCCAAACTTCTTGAGTCTCCTCAGGAAGTATAGGCGTTTTTGGGCAGTTTTTACTACCGCGTCCGATTGTCTGGACCAGGAGAGGTCATCATTGATGAACACACCGAGGAACTTGAAGCAGGAGACTCTCTCCACTTCAGCTCCATTGATGTGAATGGGGGCGTGACCCCCCCCTGTCGCTTCCTGAAGTCCATGATCATTTCTTTCGTTTTGCAGACGTTGAGAGAGAGGTTGTTGTCCTGGCACCATCCTGTCAAGGCGCTGACCTCCTCTCTGTAGGCGGTCTCATCGTTGTTGGAGATGAGACCCAGGATGGTGGTGTCGTCTGCAAACTTGAAGATGGCGTTGGAGCTGCACGTGGCCACACAATCATGCGTGAACAGGGCGTACAGAAGGGGACTGAGTACACAGCCCTGAGGGGCTCTGGTGCTCAGGGTCAGTGCAGAGGAGGAGAGGTTGCCCATTCTCAGCACCTGGGGTCTGCCCATCAGGAAGTCCAGGATCCAGTTACAAAGGGAGGTGTTAAGACCCAGGATCCTGAGCTTGGGAACGAGCTTAGCAGGCACAATTGTGTTGAATGCCGAGCTGTAATCTATAAACAGCATCCTCACATATGTGTCACTCTTATCCAGGTGGGAGAGGGCGGTGTGCACTGTCAGGGCGATGGCGTCGTCTGTAGATCTGTTGGGGCGGTATGCAAATTGAAGGGGGTCCAAGGTGTCAGGAAGGGAGGAGCAGATGTGGGTTCTGACTAGCCGCTCGAAGCACTTCATGATGATAGGGGTCAGTGCTACAGGGCGGTAGTCATTCAGGCAGGTGATGGAAGGTTTCTTTGGTACGGGGACAATGGTTGTCTGTTTGAAGCAGGTGGGGACTACAGACTGGTTCAGGGAGAGGTTGAATATAGATGTGAATACCTCCGCTAGCTGGTCGGCGCACGCTCTGAGGACACGGCCTGGAATGCCATCTGGCCCCGGTGACTTCCGAGGGTTTACTCTTTTAAAAGCTCTCCTCACGTCAGCCGTAGATAGGGACAGAGTGCAGTCGTCCTGGTCCTCTGCTAGCCTTGCACTAGGGATGGTGTTGCTCGCCTCAAACCGTGAGTAAAAGGTGTTGAGCTCATCAGGAAGAGAGGCGGCGGGCTGGGCATCACTGCTATTTCTCCCTTTGTAGTCTGTGATGGAGCGCAGTCCACACCACATGCGTCTGGGGTCGGAACTGTGGTAGTTAGACTCCAACTTGTCTCTGTAGGCTCTTTTGGCATCTCTGATGGCTTTCCGTAGGTCATATCTGGACTGGAGATGTAGGCTGAGACAGAGTCTGTGTATTCATCAATGTCCCCATCAGCTGCAACACAGAACATCTGCCAGTCTGTGGTTTCAAAACAGTCCTGGAGAGTGGCAATGGATTCCTCACTCCAGCGTTGAACTGCCAGAAAAACCGTTTTTTCCTGTTTTAGACGGTGTCTGTACAACCTCACACTCAATGGCCTTCACCCTCTTCATCATCTCTCTCCTCATTCCCTTCAGCCTCCTCATCTTCTTTCTCTTCGTCTTCATGTATTGTGAATGGGTTGCAGCAGCGGACCTCACCTCCTTCACACTTGCAATAGTCAGTGCAACTGAGAGTTGCAGCATGGCAGCTGCAGTTTTTTTGGCTGCAGGTGACGTCAAGCAAATTAACTGGAGCCACTGCCTGGGTGGAAACAGCGGGCATGACAGCCCCTCCTTTAGCAACCTCCCACCCAAATTTAGTGATGTCTCTGGCCTCTGCAGGTGGCTCCCTCTGATCTGCAGCCTTCCACAACATGACCTGGAGATGAGCACGCAGTATGTGTAGCATCACGTTGACATCAGTTGGAGGAAGCGTTTTAAGTTCAGGTGGCTTTTTCCTCCGTCTGTAGATCTGGTAGCGAGCGTTATTCATCGACTTGGCCTTCTTCTGCCCAAACAGTGCGAGGAAGAACTCGGTCCCGGTATCTTTTAGGTCACTGTGAGTGGCATCAGGTTCCCCAAGCACTGTATTGAGACCAGGCATGGTACTTCCTTGGAGTACTTTCAGCACAGATGCCTTGCCCTTTCCACAGGGGTAGGAGACAGTGTCACATCCCGACAGCGCATGCATCCCCAGGAGACCCTGACATTTGTCACCCAACGCCCTAACGGTGGCATTTATGTCCAGGATGGTGCCATCCCACTTCTCCATCTGCACTGCTGATTGAACGTCGGCCTTCCAAGCCCAGTACACTAACAGGACGAATACGTCAGTGTCATCACTTAGGATACGTATGGTGGGTGCCCCTGCTCCAGCTGCTTGCAGCATGTAGCTAATGAGGGTGACGTCAGCCTCCTCATGCTTGACGATGCAGTCCATGTGGTTCACAAGCAGGATCTTATCAGCGGTGAGGTCATATGTGCACAGAAGGCGTGATAGCTGTGTCTTGTTTGATGTGCTCTTCATCACGGCTTCTCGACCTGGAAGGGGTGTGTTGATTGTCAGCTTGTACTCAGTTGCACCAACTCCTGCTCGTCTTCTCCTCTCATGATCTTTGGCACTGGGCTCATCATTGTAACGGTCAAAGATGACGAGGGTCTCATCAGCTCCAGCTGCAGTATAGGCATTAGCGAGGCATGCATTGATGCTAGAAGCAATCTCCCTGATCGTACCTGCCACAGGCCAGACAATGTGGTAGAGCAGCTGACTTGCATCAACTAGGACAACATTGGGAAGTGGAGCATTTTCATCATTTTTGGAGGTATTATCATTCATCGTGTGTATTCGTGGGGCATCATGGGGGAGTCAAGTGGAGAGTAGCAGGTGACACCGGTGGGAGAAGGGTGGGGGAGGGGGGACTGCACATCGTTGCTCATAAAATCTTTTTTACAACATGTTATGAAACATTCGGGGTCGGGGATAAATAAATAGCATAATGAAAAATAAAAAACGAAATAATATCTAATACCATGTCGCTTTTAAATGGACGTGGATCCAGATTATGCTAATGAGGAAAGGTTGCATGACTTAGTTATGGCAAGAGATTAATTTCTGGACATCCAAACATAGATTTAGACTCTAAGATCACCTTTCTAAATTGACTAAAAGCTAAAATATAGCTATTTCCTGGTTTCGGCCTAATTATTACATAATTTATGCAAATGATGCTAATGAAGAAAGGTTGCATGATTTAGTTATGGCAAGAGATGAATTTCTGGACATCAAAACATAGACTTAGACTCTAAGATCATCTTTCTAAGTTGACTAAAAGTGAAAAATATAGTCATTTCCTGATTTTGACCTAATTTTTACATAATTTATGCAAATTATGCTAATGAGGAAAGGTTGCATGACTGCACCATGGTAATAGATGAATTTCTGGACATCACAAATATGGACTTAGACTCTTAGATCACCTTTCTAAGTTAACTAGAAGCAAAATTATAGCCATTTCCAGTTTTTGGCGATTAATTAGCTCATTATGCTAATTACTCAAATTGCCCAACATGCAACTCTTAGCAACCAAGCTTAATCTCATCTGCTAAGCCTATAGATGACATTTTAATCATAAAAGTTCATAGGAAACAACATTGCTGGGTTTCATATAGGCCATATAGGGGTTTCCAGTAGACTATAAGTCCTGGAGCAACCAAATTTGGTGGATAGGTTTCAAATCTCCCCAACTACACAGGCAACAAACTGATTGGCCAGATGGTGGTGCAATAACAAGCAACTTTATGTTTTGGCCAATAACTCCTGAACCCTAAGGTCTAGAATCAATTTTGCTATTTGGTTATTTTTTTATTTGGTTCATTTTAACAGGGACAGTACACATAATCAACATTACTGTAAATGTGAGAGTGAAATGTAAAGTGTAACACTTTGAAATGTGTGAGAGTCAAATGTAAATGTCAGATTTAGCCATAAGGCTAATTTTCAAATTCAGTCCCTTTTTAATCCCATTTTCCTATCCCATATTTTGGCTCAAGGCGAATCCATTGCACATACAGGTTTTCATTTCCGCTAAAAATTTTTGCACCATTTTTAATTGTATGCAAAACTTTTATGCTGTTTCTCCTGCAAAGTTGATCCAATCTCAATAAAATTTTGCACATGTATTTGTGTGAGATTATGTTCTTCCGATCCCTGGACCATCTAAGATAATCAGGGTGGGGAAATCTAGTGAGAAACGCTCTCTCTTCCCTCAAAAAGTAACACTTGGGGTGTCCCTGAGGTAGGTACTTACTACTTGTGGCTCAGTTGGATAAGTTCCCAACAGGCTAAACATTTTTGCTTCATTTTTAATTTTATGCAAAACTTTTCCACTGTTTCTCCCACAAAGTTGATCCAATCTCAACAAAATTTTGCACACAGCATATATGGACTTCTTAGATTAGGGCTATAAACCAGAGGTTTGAATATCCAAACTTTTTGGTCGTGGTGCACAAATATAGCTGATGGCCAAAATGCGCAATCAGGAAGTGAGGCATAATTCCTAAACGCTTGATGCTAGAACAACCAAACTTCAGGGTACATTTTGCACACAGCATATATGGACTTCCTAGATTGCCTACCCAGTCGCACCAACCTTAGACCCTCAGTGAAGACAAGGAGAAACTCCCAAGAAAAACCTTACAAGGAGAAACAAATGCACAATCAGATAAGAAACGCAAATAAAACAAAGACAAACATGATGAGGCAGAAGATGAGGAAGTACCTTTTTTGAGGCAATTCCCCCAATAATGCTTGTTACCACTACAAGAATAATATTCCTTTTGCTGCAATTATAGTCATAACAATAATTACTAGATTTTTTAAAATGCATGTATAACAAAGAATCATTGAGGCATGATATCAACCAAACTATAGTTATTTTAACAGTCAAACTAGTTGTTTTCTGTGTTCTCTTAAAAGCATTTTGTTTTTCCTCTCCTATCTCTCTCTTTACTCCCCCCACCCCCCTCCACCTTCTCTCGCTCTCTCTCTAATGGAGGTACTTAGCATGTGCAGCGTGTAAGTAGTGCGGTGAAGTGTTGTGATTCTGTATTCAATTAGCCATGCCTGCCTGGGAAAAAAGTGAACCACCCCAGCCCTAATCTGTCCATCCAGAGAGAGAGAGAGAGAGAAAGAGAGAGAGAGAAAGGGATGAGACGAGGTGGAAGGTTAATTAACAAGTCTTCAATCTTGTATATGTTTTTATCTCAGCTGTTTTAGCCTTTCTCTCACTCTCTCTCTCCCTATCCTTTTCTCCCACCTCAATAGCCCTTTTAGAGATGCAGTTTCTGTTGGTGTATATGAGCATGGCTGCATCAGTGTGTGTATGTGTGTGCGTGTGTGTGTGGCCAGACGGCCACAGAGGGGGAACAGATAACTTGTCTAAATCACCATTCTTTGTGATTAATTACACTGCAGCCCTGCTCATTCCTTATAGCAAACACAATACCACCTCTGTTTACCATTCTCTCTCTCTCTCTCTCTCTCTCTCTCTCTCTCTCTCTTCCTCTCTCTCTTTCTCCCTCTATCTGTTTCTCCCTCTCTTCTTCTTTCTCTCTTTCCCCCTCTGCGTCTCTCTCTTTTGGCTTCCAGCTATCTCTGCTTCTGTCTCCTCTCTCTCTCTCCCTCTCCCTATCCAACTCTTCCTCTTTCAATGCTTCTCCCTCTTTCTCTTCCCCCTGCATCCTTCTCTGTTTCTCCTTCTTCCTATCCTTCTCTCCCTCCCTCTCTGCTTTTCAATCTCTCTCTCTCTCTCTCTCTCTCTCTCTCTCTGTGTTTGTTTTTTTCTCAGGATACTGATGAATCAGTATGAAATTTCACTGCACTTAGCCTCATTAATTCACATATTTCACCCTTCATCATACTGTGTGTTAAATCACATTATCAGGAGGGAAACCTATTACTCACATGCAAAATGAGAAAGCAAAACTGGAAAACAAATATTGGTATCACATAAGGACACAGAAGCAACAACCCGACGAGGTCTGTGTGTGTGTGTGTGTGTGTGTGTTGAGACCTGATAGGTTTGATAATCAGCAATGTGTTGCTGAAAAAAATCAAATGAGCATCCAGATCATAGGCTATTAATATTATTAATAGCCTAGAAATTTGATGTAATTTAAGAGAAATAAAATGAAATACCAAAAAAAAAGTGAACGGTGAAAATATCGTATATCGCGATATTTTGGCAGGACAGTATCGCAATATAATATTTGGGATATCGACCAAGCCTAATGCATATGCAGTGAGAAAAAGAAAGAGCAGCATGGCATGTGTATATATATATATATATCAAATTTGCTAAATTTAAAGGAAAAATCCAACCTCGGATACTCTTACACTGTTTGATATAACCCGGTCTCACGGCAGTTTGTGAAATAGTCACGTAATTTAATCTATCAATTTGTGTTCATGTACACAATTTTTCCATTTTTTTGTGACACTCAGCACGACTTTCAAACTAATGTATTTCAATTGGAAGTATCTTTCGTGCCTGCAGCATGTTTTTTTTAATGATATCTTCAACATTTCTCAACACAAAAACACGAAAGTGTCCTTGATAACTCAACAATACGATAGGTTAATGTTATAGCCATCCATTTTAATTATTTCACCTTCGATTCTGAGAAATCAAGTTCTTTTATCAGTTTTGGACGATAGCGGAAGTGGCTACATTAGCCTACCCATGATCCTCAGTGACCGTTACTATGAAAAAAAGATATAAAAGATATATCTACTGAATATATCAAATATCTAGTACAGCCGAACTAGTAATTACACTGCATCTAGATGATCTATGTTAAGAAAAAGTAAAGATGTTGGTTTATTTCAGATATTTTAGCCAAAACAGGAGTCGAACGCACCAAGTCCACCGCCAGCCCTTCCGTGAGCCACATCATCCAATGGTGTGTGTGTTCGACTCCTCTTTTGGCTAAAATTGTTAGTATATGGGTGTTCACTTATTGAATTTGACGATTAAATACAAAGTAATTGGTTTTAATACAGTATTTCTACATGTTTGAAATATCGCGCTTTTATTTTGAAGGCTAAACTGCTGGGAAGCTCCGGGACTGTTGTATGGACTAACAAACTTTACCCGATTTTCTACTGGCATGGGGGTGAGTTCATTTTTGGGTGAACTATTCCTTTAAAGTGTTTTGGAGTGGATGTTTTATTTAAGAGAGCACAGATTTAGGTTTACCAATAAGAAGCACACCTCTAACCATCATCTTTCTTCATGGATCCTGTTCCTTTATTGTTACTGGGGTGTAGTGGATGCAGTGTGGTCTCACAGTCACATTAATGCCTTCCACTGCCACACTGCCAGCACACACATAACAAGGCTCTACAGTGTTGCCATCATATCTGGAGCTCCTAAAAAACAAGGGCTTTCCCTCCAAAATGCCATATGTCCATTTTGGGAAAAATGTTGCTCCCTTAAATTCATCACTGGGTTTTTCAAAAACAGAAGAATTCATCCACACAGACAGAGCTATTTTGTAAGCAAAAGGTCTTCGGATGACTCATAACTGTGTGTCATACCAACAACCATTTTGTGAAAGTAGTCATCAGGTATTTTGGAATAAAACATCATCATCAAACATAATCATGTTCCTTACAAAATGGAAACAAGGTGAACATGTGCAATTATTCAAAACAAAGATGGTGATTTCAATTATTTTTACAGATCAGCCTCCAAAATTTCTGTCCAATTTCTGCTTCGGAACCTTTCATTTTTGGGCAGCATGTACTTCTTGGAAAAAAAATGCACCATGGACCCACACACGTTCGCACACTCATCCCTCCTTACCTTTTAGCCTCTACATCCCTAGAAGTCCAATATATATTCTGTGCCGTCAGCTCTACATTATTTATGCCTCTTTACCGGGTGCTTCAGGAGATAACCGGACCTTGTGTAGTATCTCATGGTCACATACCTCCTGAACTTAGCCTCTTCAATCCCTCCATCGCTTTCTCCCTCCTGCACTCTACTCTCTTCTGTTAATCTCTCCGGCTAGAGACGCACTCCTTCCAGCCCTTCTTCGTCCTGCTTCGGTTGCTCTTTCCCTCCTTTTCATTACACTTTTCTCTTTCCGTATTTATTTCCCACCTGGAAATTTGCGTGGTCATGGTGGCCTACAGTTTGTCCCGCACTTTACTTTCGTTAATATTACCAATACTGCAGTATTTTATCAGTTTCCAGCATCACCCTCTGAAATTTCAAGATAGGCAATCATACAGTTGATCGTTTCGTTTGATGTTGCCAATGGATTCCCAGCAACAGCTTGTCGCAAAGTCCTAGTCGGAGCGCTCTCTTCCCTTCTTATTCCGTTCTTTATCTCCTTCCATACGTGCCTTTACCAGTCCAAACTGGCAGCAGAACAGGAGTTGAATGCCTTTTTGAATAGCGCTTGATGTATCTTGTTGCCTCCACTTTTGAGCCATTTTCTAGGAAGCTAGGAAGGGCAAATGTAGAAGTTTAAGCATGTGAAAGCATATTGAAATACATGAAGAGCTATATTCTGAAATGTTACACTACCAGTCAAAAGTTTGGACACACCTGATTGAATATACAGTGTTTTTCATTCTCTTAAAGCCATTTTGATCTAAAGGCTTCTGCTTAAATGCTTGAAATGTGTTTCTTAGACAAATATAAATAGTGAAGTTGATCCTATGTATGAATTTCTTTCCAAAGCCTTTGCCTTTCCATCAAGGCAAAGGACGGCTACTTTAAAGAATCTAAAATATAAGAGAGTTTTGATTTGTTTAACACTTTTTTTGGTCACTGCAGAATTCCATTTGTGTTATTTCACAGTTTTGATGTCTTTACTATTATTCTAAAATGTGGAAAATAGTAAAAATAAAGAAAAATGTGTGTGTCCAAACTTTTGAATGGTAGTGTATATCTACATTTTGGGGAAAAACATCAGCAGTTTATCATTCAGTATCTCTGAAATATCGTGGATCCAGGTGGTTCATGGATTTAAGTCACCTGCTTACCTTTAAAAAGAACAGTAATTTGCTTTGAATTTGTGTCATCCTTTTTTAAAGTGGAGATGTGACTTTTTTCCAGTGGTGGATATCTCATTTCGGAATGAAATTTGTAACATGATTTATATGTAAAACCGTACTTTGTGTTTTCCAGTGTCAAAGATATTCCATTTTAAACGTTTAAAGTGTAAAGCAATTCCTTCTTCCTAGCTTATCTCATCTCAGCTACTCTCCCCCGGTGTATACCTCTAATCATTTGGTGTTTTGGAAAATGACAGTGGTATGAATGTGAATGAATGACTGAATAAATGAATGAATGAATGAATGAATGGACAAGAGCAATCTGTTTTTAATCTCATAGCCACACACCTCTCTTAAATTTCCCTCTGCCTTTGTATCTCTCTCTCTCTCTCTCTCTTTCTCTCTCTCTCTTCTCTGCCTTCTTGCACCTCGCCCCTAGCCTGGTGCTTTGGGAGATAACTAACCTTGTATGGTCTGCCTTCATATCATGGCCAAACACTTCTCATTTTTCCCTTTCGCTCTCTCTTCTCCCGAGCTTTAGCTTTTTTTCTATTCCTCCCTGACTCCCTCCAGGCCTCTCTCTCTCTCTCTCTCTCTCTCTCTCCCACCTCTCTCTCTTCTCCCTCTTTCCCCTTTACTCCCTCGCTGCTTTCCTATCTCTTTTTCTTTCCATCTTTTTTTTTTATCTCTTTCCCCCCCTGCCCATTGCTCCCTTCCTGGCTTTCTCCTGTATTTTTAACAGTAATGGTGATGGTATGTGTTTCATCTGACAAAGCAAAGCGTTTGTAGTGGCGGTCTGCTTACCATATCAAAGGCTGCGATGGCATGATAAGGCTGCTTAGATTAAGCAGAGGATCTTTCAGGGAAGGAGAGGGAAAGTGTGTGTGTGTGTGTGTGTGTGTGTGTGTGTGTGTGTGTACGCACACGTGTGCTCGTTTGGGAGATTAAGGAGTAGTTTTGAAGAACATGTGAGCAAGTATTTGAAAGAAGTTCCCGCTCACGTCTGTGTCATTGAGGAGGGTTTGTGTGTGTGTGTGTGTGTGTGTGTGTGTGTGTGTGTATGTATGTATGTGCATGTACATGTGTCTGTGCATTCCTATCTATACGTGTGTGTATTGGTCAGTATTAAAGAGACTGATCAAATGTGAAAAAAAGTGATTGTTATCTCCATCAGTATCTGTACCTGTGTGTGTGTGTGTGTGTGTGTGTGTGTGTGTGTGTGCGCGTGTGTGTTAGTATTTGTTCAGTACTCTCCTATCAAGTAAGAAGGAAAGAAGAGCAACAAGGGAGGATCAAGATAGATCAATAGTCCTGAGTAGGGCTTCTTGAGGGCTTTGAGCCAAGGTAATGCATACAAACACACACACACACATTGTATTACTCTGTATGTATTGTTATTTTTATTAACTCTTTCCACTACATGCCTCACCTTAACCCATAACGTAATTCTATTTCTACCCTTAACGCTCTTAATCCTAAAAGCCCCTTAAAGAAGTGTGGACCGGCAAATTGTCCTCACTTTGGATTTTTATCATCTTTCCATCCTTGTGAGGACATTTGATCCACATAAGTATAGAACTACACATTTTTCAGAGAATATATTTTATATTAATACATGTATTATATGTTATATTACTTCAAAGTCACCAGAATCATGGTTTCAATTTTTGTTTACAAAGAAATGTTACATTTTTACCTCTGCCAACGAGTTGGATTTCAACCCAATTTTCAACCTGTTCCGTCTGTCTGTTAGCAGATCTGCAAAATTTGAAAAAGTTCTGAATGGATTTGCACAAAACGTTGTGGACAGGTTGGTCATGTAGCAAGGAAGAACTGATTCACTTTTCTCACTGATTGGCCAAAGAGGGGTGTGGTGGTGTAGTGGTGGTAGGTATTAATGGTGTCTGATATCAATATAATTAAGAGTTCAATCATCATCAATTCAGCTTCAATGAGAATTAAGAACGGGGCAGCAGACAACAGACAGCATCAACAGGTCTCATCTGAAGGAGTGAGTTCTCGGCATATTTGAATTTAAACCCACACAATGAGCACAGGAGGTGACTTTATGCAAAATAATATATTTATTACTAAACTAAAGCACACTCAATAATCAGGTAAATACAAGTGAATATAGTACAGTATATACAAGAGGTATACCTATGAATTGTGATGAATCAATGGCAATAGGAATAGATGATCATGTGAATATGCAATACTGATAATTAAACCAACATTTCAGCAGACACAATCATGGAAGATGAGCAGTGGAAGACATGAGTCAATAAAGGGGCGACAGTATAACTATCTGGAAAACTGACTTAAATGAATCCTTGAATAACTGAAGGGTTACTATAACTATAGGGAGCCATAATAAAGTGTGTGATATGTGTGTGAAGTGTGAATGTAATGGAATAGCTATGTGTGATGTATGATATGATGCCCAGCGGACAATGATCAGTACATACGACACCAGCGGAGGTCCGGAGGGAGATGAAGCACGTTGAGGCTGGGAGTCTGTGAGGAGTCTCGGCTCGACGAGGTGCTGGAGGTTGAAGATCCGAGGTCTGTTCAGTTGATCTCAGCAGGCCACAACAGGCTGGAGCACGCAGGCTGCTGGACAGGGTTGTGGGTCTCTCAAGGCTAACGCCGACCTACTCTGGAGGTTCCGATGATTCTTTAAAGTTAAACTCAGCAGGATAGCTGATAGCGGTTGTAGCAGGCAGGACACACAGACACACGTGCTGGTGTGTGTGTGTGTATTTGTCAGGCAGATAGGCAAGGCAGCAAGGCTCTCTTCACTGTTTCAGATGAAACAGGCTTTCCACTTGGCTTGTGATGATGATGCAGTTGAGTCTGTCTTTGGAGACAAACTTTGGAACAAAGTTGTTGTCAGACTCCGTTAGCACACGTGTCGCGACCACGTAAAGTGCATGAAATCCATTGGAAATGTGTGTGTTTGGTTTTGTTGTGATCAGTTGAGGGGTGTGTGCGTGGGCTGGCATGTGTAGTGTTACGGCTTATTACATATGCATGAAACCCTAATTTTGGTTCCCAGATCTATCCAATATAATTGACCGTCGTAACATTAACATTATTAAACTCAGCACAAATTCCTGAACACTTTAATATCAAACATGGCTATCTAAGCCCCATGTAAAGATAAAGAAATTGAATAATGCAAATAACTATTATATAAAACATCACAGTTACACATAAAATTAGACATATACATTAGAGTCCACCACAATGTGATACCCAAGGCTTCATGAGTCTGTATCAAAGATTTCTTCTGATTTTGGCAACATTCCAATGGGTGTCACTTCAGACTCTCTGGCGCCTAGGGGCTCATCAGAGACAGGCTGTGTGTTGGTGTTTTATGGTTGTTTACCTAGTCTGTTTCTTGGTACCATCCATGAAGAGTGAAAATGGAGGTCACCAAGAGGTCAGTGGCCTCCTTTACGATCCAACCACTTTCCAACTACTTTCCTGATCCGTTATCAGGGAAGAGGCTCACACAGGATGCAAGGCCCTTCCAGATGTGTCATGACAATGACGGTGTGGGTGCAGTTACTACAGTGGTGGGCGTGGCTTCTCACTAACAGGCATATAACTTCAAAACAGATTCATGTAACACCGTCAAACTTTGTAGCCTATCAGCAGACAGAAGAAGAGGCAAACCCTCCATTATTGACCTTAGTCACATGGCAGCCATCTATCTGGAGGATTGGCATTTATATACAACTAGCATTACTTCAACACATCAGTGAGTACTTCACATAGACCATATAACAGTTATCAAATTAGCTAGCAGTCTCCAGAATAACCACGACAAATTGAGCAGGGAAATTAGTTAGCTAGCTTACTGCTTAGTTAGCTACTGGCAAGCTAAGCTAGACTATGTTAGCAAATATATTAAAATGTGAACTGATATCCCTCTGGGTTCTTCAGATCCATTTGTTTCTAATGTTTTTCAGTGTGAATCTATGAAGTTATAAATGTTTGTATGATGCAGGACTGGACTCACAGGTGCCAATGGCTGCCATGTGAATAAGGTCAATTGAGAAGGGTCTATTCTATCTGCTTGCCATTATTGGCCCAATCAAACAACATGGGAGCACTGGAGAGCTCATTTCCTGTTTAGACATAACCTGGCATTTTTTCCAAAACTTGGTCCAGTGGTAGAAGGGCAGCACTAATGGCCACTGAACAGATATAGAGCTGATTGGTCATGTGGTGTTGCGATAATCAGCTAAAATGCTTAAAAGTAGCTAGAATTTGAACAGGCAGATCTCATGTCCCATTTCAAGAAAATGTGTGCATCTCCTGGTGTGAAACAAGAAATGATTAACTTTTGGTGTTCAACGTTGAACTGGCATATCTTGACAATTGCGCCACCAACTTGGCTTAGGTATGAGCTCTACTGAGTGCCATCTAGTTTAAACTACTTTGGCTGTATTCATTCTGTTAAACAGTCATGGCAGTAATCTAAATTTGAATTAAAATGAATAGAGAGACAGGGAAAGAGAGAAAGACAGACAAAAGGAATGTGTGGAAAGGTCAATGCAAGTGTCTGGGAGTATGTATGTGTCAATGAGGTAAGGTCCACACTTTGCCATATTCATGCTGTATGGTAAAGGGTGTGAGAACTATATATTGGAGACATAGAGAGTATGTGTGTTTGTTTCAAGTGAGGAAGGAGAGAGATATACAAATCCCTTAGCTTAGTATTCGACTATGTTTGTGGAGAGACTGGGAGAGAAAGAGAGACTGTGTGTGTATGGGAGAGACAGAGAGAGAAAGAAAGAGAGATAAAGAAATTCATCTACTTGTCACTGCTCCTCAGAGGCAGAATCGATCTTGCAGGAAGACAGAGCTGGAAATTGAGATGGTAACATATCCTCTCTCTTTTTTCTCTTTTACACTTGATCTCTCTAACCCCCCCCCACCCCCGACTTACTCATCTATCACACCTGAGGAATTGTTTTCAAAGGAGTCATAAAAGACATTCAACTGTGTTACGTTTAATGTAAAGATGAAAGATCAAGCCGTTTTGTATGCAAATATGTTTCAAAGGCAGTTTGTAACAATAGTGGAGTATAGTGGATAGGTTTAGCATAGTGGGGAACAGTAAATAAACAAGTAGGATATTCGAGTCAAAGTTTGTAAAAGTTAACTAATTTCTACTAACTAACCTAGAACACACACACACACACACACACACACACATGCACACACACACACACACGCACACACACATCTATTTCCACAGGGTTGAAAAGAAAGCAGATGCAGATGCCCACATGGCCTGCCAGCTACATAATATGCACCCAAATACAAAATCAGTGCCCCAGGATATATATATATACACACACACACACACACACACACACACACACAATGTGGGCTGGTTGTTCCCACAGTCAACCAGCATTGTGATTTATTGCCGACTGTTACTGGACCGTAACTCTCCACACGCCAACAACTAATCTTCTGATTGGCTAACAGCTTCAGGTCTGTAAATTCAGTGTCTGCCTGTTTAATGGTGTCGCCTGCTGGCTGCTGTTTCTGTTGCTTCACACCAGTTGTATGGGAAATGTACTGTATCCATAGAATACAATTAGGAGTGATAGATAAGGCACTTCCTGGTTATATCACACTATTGCTTTCTCTCCCTTTCTCTCTCTCCATGAGGTTTCCCTGGAAGATTCACCTCAAATTGAGAACATGCTTAGAAATCACTCACTGGCACTTCATGCTAGGCGGCACGGTGCAGTGGTTTGCAGTGTAGCCTCACAGCAAGAAGAGCTGGGTTCAATTCCTGGCCTTGGCCCTGCGTTCATGTTGGTTTCTTCCCACACTGCAAACACAAACCCCATTTGGACTCATTGAGGCCTAGCAACAGGAGCTCGCCGTTTCAACTGACAGCTGACTGGAGTCAATATTGTGTGTGGGTCCAAGTACTACAGGTAAGAGACAAATTATATGTAGGTCCAAAATTGCCAAACTTATATGTTAATGCTATAAACTGCAAAAAGTAGGAGACAGTTTTGCCAAAAGCAGGCTAGCAAGTAAGCTAGCAAGGCTATAACGCAATTCCTTCTTTTGCGGTGTGTTAAATTAACCAGTTGCACTAAGTTTTCCTTTCTTTCCCTTTCTTTTCATTAAATCTGAATATTCGATTCACATTGTATTTTAAATAGCAGTACTTTCCTTTGTCACTTGCGCAACATGCCTGCCTGTCGTACGTTGTGTCTCTTGTTGTGAACAGTCAAACTTGCCAAACAGTGAGTTTAACCCCTTGTTAACCCAGAGTTAACCCTTTGTGCCAGTGCAATGAAAGCTAGGGACAATGTAGTTCTTTAAAAACGTGCCAAATCTACACCTATGACATGCTAATTATTAGGCTAGGTGAGCAAACTTTGAAACTAAATCACAGAGCGAAACAACTGAAGACAAGACGTAACAGGGTGCATCGAGGGTGCCAAGAGATCATTTAAATGTGCCGAGTTTAACAGACACCCAGTGTTTCCGCATGGATAGAGCCTTGATTAAGCTGTGCTGTGCTCTTTTAAACAGTCTGCACAGCCCTCCCTGCGTTACTCAAAGCAACGTGCGCTCTCCATCCTGTTGGCAGGTTCCTATCCGAGGGTGTGTGGGGATGTTGTGGGAATATCTCAGGCCTCTGTATCCCGCTGCCTGGCACAGTTCTTAATAGCAATGAGTAGATGCATCAATATATATTGGCCAGACACTGACACACAGAGACACGCGGTCAAAGACAGATTCCATCATGTTGCGGCTTTCCAAACATCGACTGTATGTATGTGACTCGGAATCGGAAAAGACCACATACCATCAGCTCATGCTATGTGATGGAGAAATGGCTGTAACTGTTTCTGCTAAGTGTTAGTGTAATAAGCAATGAGTGGCTTGTTGCTGAGGAGAAAGTAGTTGTCATTATAAACAAATTTTTTGATATAACAGTTTGTTTTTTTTAACAATTCTGTGATTTCTCATAAGCAAAACTATGGACCAGCTTAAATCATTTCAGATTTTGAAAAGTACATTTCATTATGTTGTTATCTAGTTAATGTCCCAAGGGCAAGTTTCCAATTCAATCTTTGTGCGCAGTCGTGGTAAATAAGACTGTATCAAAGAAGTGTGGCATTTAAAGGAAATGCCTCGGCAGAAAGGCACGAAAAGGCAAAAATCTCAATATTCTGCCATAACTATGGGAAGGACAAAGAAGCCAATGCTTTGAATAACCCAGAGGTAGGCGTAGGCAAGGCCAAAATCCTCAGTTGAAGTTTGAATCAGAACAGCTCAAATATGTGTATCTCAATCTGTGGAAGTTACACAGTCTGAATCAAGCCCTAGGTACTGTAAGCAACGTTCGATTGGGCCTTGAAGTGATGAGAATGTACAAGGAATGATCTGGCCGCCAGTCATTGAAGAGACAAGAGACAAGTTTTGTGTTGCTAAATAGCATTTTATCTCCACTTAATAACATTCGAGAAAGCTTTATTGACCACTGTAAAAGATGCTAAAACAATCAGCGGGTTGGGATTTTATTATACAGTGTCTGAAAAGGTTTCTGTTTTTTTCAATCATTTTTTTTTCAGTTATCTTTAAATTTCCCACTCTCCTCAAAAGACCATGCTCAGTTTGTATTTTTATGTGTGTGTGTGTGTGTGTGTGTTCCTGTGTGTGCATGTGGGTTCATGTGTATGCCTATGCCTATGTTCATGTGTATGTTTGTGTATGCATTTGTGTGTGTGTGTGTGTGTTTCTCATTTGTTAGCCCTATGATGACGTTTCATAACTCTCTCTCTCTCTGAGATAACACTCCAACATAATTGACCAGAGCAGACTGACCTCTGCAGAACAGACAGGGGCATTTGGGCTCATCACAAAGCTTTTTCAAACGCTTTCATGCTCCTCTTTTCTTTCATTACTTCTTTTTTCTTTTTTTCTTTTACTTGCTCGTTGTTTCTCTTGTTCCGTTTCAAACTCTGTCTTAGCTCCCTTTCTATGCCAGGCCTGCAGAGACCTTGGCAAGGGCACACACACATACACGCACAGACACATATAATCTTCTGCCGCTACAATACCAAGCATATCATCCATATTTTACCCCGTTAAAAAAAATTCAATGTAAAGTACAACCACATAAAGGTCAGATATGCTTAAAACAAAAAAACAGGTGACCTTTGTTTAAAATATCTTTGTGGTGTGTGTGTGTGTGTGTGTACTGTTGTCCTGTTGCCTGCCCGCCTTAGTGAATGCATGTCTGCTTCTTTTGTGCATGTTCATTTGTCGGTGTGCTTAGTCGGTGTGTGTAATGACTGTTTAGGTCTGATTGTGTGTGTGTGTGTGTGTGTGTGTGTGTGTGTGTGTGTGTGTGTGCATTCGGTTAGGTCAGGATAATGCTTTCAGCAGACAGACAGGCAGTAAGTCCTCCGTGGGAAGGCAGAGAGCAGACCTCACTAAATAATCCACAGACACTAAGATCCTTTACTTGTAACAGGACCAATGATCAGTGCAATTAATGGACTGCACAAGGGAAGGGAAAAGGGAAGGGAAGGAAGGAGGGAGGGGGAGAGAGAGAGACAGAAAGAGAGCATTCAGGTGAAGCGAAATTACAATGACATTTTCACATAAGTAAATGATGATATGATACAATAAGGATACAGCTCATACAGTCCATGAAATCTTTTACATTTGCTGTCCTAAACACCCGGTGTCTTCAGCTCTTTCCCGGGAAAAAATCCCCTGCCGCACAGAAAAGTGATGCGTTTTAAGCTTTCCAGTTTGTTTGGAATAACAAGAATAATAATAATAAGAACTAGGTAGTTAGCATGAGCAGTGATAGCCACCATGGCTGAGCAGACAAAGAAAAGAGAAACTCAAACTGCATCAACCGAAAACCCAAGCTCCGCCCACACTGTTTGATTGACAGGTGATCTCTGGGAAGAAACACCACAGCAATGAGTGCTGAGCAACAAAGATGTCATCAAAATAAAAAAAGTTCCTTGCAGATTAGCAGGCGAACCGAGAGAAAACAGCGAGAGAGACCATGATAAGACAGAGAGAGAAAAGGAGAGAGAGTGTGAGAGAGATATTGAGTTATTTGTGTTCTTACATTATAATTTGGGCTCTGACTCATAAAGTCACAACAGAATAATACAAGCCTGTTTACCATGCCCCTGTGGACAAACATTTTATAGTTACAGGAACAGAGAGCGTGTGTGTGTGTGCGTGTGCGTGTGTATGTGTGTGTGAGAGGGAGAGATAAAGAGAGCGTGTGTTTGAACCAGAGAGTTTGATTTCTAATAGCTTAATTATTGTTCCGTCTTTGTTATTGCCTTCTTTGAAAAACAGTAAACCGATAAGCTGCATAATCATTACCCCTACTGGTGTGTGTGTGTGTGTGTGTGTGTGTGTGTATGCATGAATGCCCATGTGTCATTGTGTGTGTGTGTGTGTGCATCTGCGTATGTTTGATATCGCTGTTGTCTCTCGCAGCGATAAAAGCCAACATTTTCCCCACACCGACATCATCTAACCGTGTTCGCCTCAGTGCTTTTTACTTTCTCCTCGATTGTTTTCAATTATCTTTCTTCTTCGCCGGCCCAGATGAAAAAGACTTTAAGACCGTGGAGCCGCCTGATTGCTGGAGCCTCGCTGGCGGACAAGCGAGCTACAGAATAAACATTAAGGGAGAGCGAGAGAGAAAGGCGGAGAGTAATAATGTAGTTATACAGCCTTGACAGCGGGGTAACACCAACAAAAATAACAAGTGGGACGTGAGTGCGTAGGGTTTAAATGCTGTTGGTTTTGGAGAAGAGAGGGGGTCTTATTGTTTTTCTTTGTGTTTCTTTTTACTTCTTTGCTCTCTCTGACACTTACCAGAAGGCGGGAGCGCTGTGGAATGAGGAATTTGGAAAGGAACACCATGTGTCACACTCACACAGTTCCACACTTTCATACTGGGAGCTGCTGTCTTCTCCACTGGAGCAGCTTGGGGTTAAATGCCTTGCTCAAGGGCACCTCGACAAGACTGCCACTCATTTAGGCCTGTGCCGATATGAAAATTTCATAGTACGATTATTTTGACCAGGATTATCTCGATATACGATATTACCTTGATAATTACTTAACGCATGAAAAGTTTAAAAACAGTACTGTAATGTAGTTCAATTACTTAAATAGTCATTTATCATATCAGTTACAATACATTTGACTTTTTTCTTAAAATACAAATTATAAAATGCTGGTTTAGCTTATAGAAACTGTAAGGATAGTTAAAACACAAATAAAACACAAATAAAAATCCAAATAACAGCATCTAAAATAAAGTCACGTGTCTCAGACAAAGTGCTACTGGTCTACATCCAATCTAATTAATGGCAGTGTCATAACTGGTATTGTTTTTTACCACGATATATAGTAATACCGGTTATTGTCCCATCCCTACATTCATTCACTTTCCCCAGCCTGTCCAGGGATTTGAACCAGCGACCTTCTGCCTGCCTCTCTAACATCAAGGCTACTGCTACTCTTACTCTTATCCTTGCATTTATAAGTATGGCAGCACTTCAACATTTTTTTTCTCTTTTGCTATGTTGAGATAATGATTTAATTATCTCGTTATCACGGCAAAACGAAAGCTGTTATCTCATCATAAAGACTTAATGATCTCATTATCACGACAAAACGAAAGCTGTTATCTCATCATAAAGACTTAATGATCTCATTATCACGACAAAACGAAAGCTTTTATCTCATCATAAAGACTTAATGATCTCATTATCACGACAAAACGAAAGCTTTTATCTCATCATAAAGACTTAATGATCTCATTATCACGACAAAACGAAAGCTGTTATCTAATCATAATGACTTGATTATCTTGTTATCATGACAAAACAAAAGTTATTTTCTCATCATAATGACTTATTTTATCATGTGAATTAACCTGACAGCTAGACGGCGCACACGGTCGCTACATATTTTAGCATGCCATGGTGCTGCTAATAATTGTCTATTATTGAAAGACACAATTCACACTCACACACAAAAAAACACACAAAATCATCTCATATCACAAAAAAACAACTTTTTTGTTGTGTTAATGAGAAAAAATAAGTAGTTATGGAGAGAAAACAACTTTTTTGTTGTGTTCATGAGAAAAAATAAGTCGTCATGACGAGAAAACAACTTCTATTTTGTCATGATAATGAGAAAAATTAAGTCATTATGACTACAAAGCAACTTTTGTTTTGTTGTAATTAAGTCATTATGACGAGAAAACAACTTTTGTCATGATAACGAGAAAAATTAAGTCATGACGAGGAAACAACTTTTGTTTTGTCATGATAATTACAAAAATTAAGTTATGACAAGAAAACAACTTTTGTTTTGTCAAAATGAACTCATGACCAGAAAACTTTTGCTTTGTTGTGATATTATGACCAGAAAACAACTTTTGTTTTGTCTTAATTAAATCATTATGACCAGAAAACAACTTTTGTTTTGTCATGATAACAAGAAAAATTTAGTTATGACAAGAAAACAACTTGTGTTTTGTCGAAATTAAGTCATTATGACAAGAAAACAACTTTTGGTTTGTCATGATAACGTGAAAAATTAAGTTATTATGATGAGAAAACAACTTTTGTTTTGTCATGAAAACGGCAATTATCTTGTTATCTCGACATCAAAGAGAGAAAAAAATGTTTGTGTATGTGTGAGCCATCACCAGTACTTTAAAATCTGTGCTTCTGGACATCAATAGAAAAAGACGAAGAGAGATGAAATACTGACAGTATGCTCAATTTGCAGTTATTTTCCCAGAGGAACCCACGATCGTTATCAATACTCAACAACAAAGAACTGAAGACTTTCAAGTCTCTCTCTCACTGTTTCTTTCTTGTCACGCGCATGCATTCACACCCATGCACACTGACCTTCCTCTGACACACACACACACACACACACACACACACACTTTGCTTATCATGACCTGGGATCCTGAAGGAGGGAGACAGATGGGGTTAGATGGCACCAGAGAAAATGGCGTGGCCCTCAACTCAGGCCTGAAATATTTATCAGTCCAAGCCTGAGATCAAAGCTTTCCTGACAGAGGAAGGCCATCAGATTCCATTATGGCTCACACTCGCGCTGACATGATGTAATTGTACAAGGGGTAGCAGGCAACACACACCATTACGGCTCAAAGTCACACACATAGTAGCGACCGTCACAATGGGATATTACACACAGTATCTGGCAACAGACCCTCTTATGGCTCAAACTCTCTCTGATGTAGCGTAATCATGCATGCGGTAAAAAGCAGCAGACGCCGCGATCGCTCAAACTCACACCAGCACCAGAGACCAGCGCAATGTGATGTAGCCTAACAGAACAGGGGACAGAAACTGTTGGGGCTCAAAACCAAAACAGATGTAATGCATTCGTGCATGGTGTGGCTTTTTTGGCCCTCGTCCTGAATTTACTTTTCACTTCAGTTCGTAATCTAAGCTGAAGCCAGCGTCCCTGAGTTTTCACGGTGCCAGAAAGGGGCACTGTTCAATTTCAGTTCAACAGTAATTGGGTCTTCCTGAACCAACCCGACAATTTTAGCCATTGAACAATACGAGCCCCGGCTTTTCCACGGTCTGAGTACGGTATGAGTCACTGTGAATGTCTAGCACATCAGAGGAATACCACATGCCAGAAAATACCAAAAAACTTGAAACAGTGGGCGATGACTGGTTTCAGGGAGCTGGATATTTCAATTTTAAAATTGACATCCCTTGGCTTTTTAGTGTTAACCAGCGATTGTTATTTCATAAGGGATGTAACATATTTTTAACTGATGATGTAATAACATTGACTATCATTTTTCATTCTTTGTATTCTTGCAAAATAGTACATTATTAGTCAATATTATGACATCATCAGTTACAAATATGTTACACCGCTTCTTAAGTAATAATCGCTGGTTAATGAAATGATGTGGTATTATATTACAATTTATTACAATGACAGGTTTTATTACATTCTCAACCCATTTATAGGGGACATGTTATTACATTCTGACAAGTTGGTACAGGACAACAGACTCAATTATACATCTACCCTGCATTAGTACTGCAGTCAACTCATCCTTGAGTGTTATACAGCAGAACCTAGCATAGTCGATCTGTGCACAACAAGGTTCAGAACTAAACGTGGTCAAAGCTCATTTCTATTCCGTAGGGCGCAGGAATGGAATCAGCTGCATCTACCTCAAGCCAGCAAGCCAACATACCTTCAAGGTCTAGGTCAGGCAATAGTTATTAGACAGGGTTATGGAGGAATGATAATGTATGATATGTATATATGTATGAATATATGTATGTGTGGTAACGCTGAGGTCAAGTTTTGCAAGAACTATTTATTGTATTGTGCAGTTATATTATAGTCTGCTTATTTGGTCAATTTTTTATTTTTATTTTCTTTAAAGAGTAACTAAACCCCAAACCCAAATCTGTAAAACCTGATATCTAATGGTAAAAAGCATGGTACTGAAATTGCCATCTGCTATTGGCTGATCTTTAGTGCCAGGTTTAGTTACTCTTTAAATATGTGATTTCGAACAGTGAATTTTATTTACAATCAATCACATTGGAAATGAGTCTGTGACTTTGGTGTGTCATCCTTGATGACACACCAAACAGTTGTTTAGATACACTGTATATTATCCACCTGTAGCACTTTGCATTTTATATTTGTTGATATAAACTAAACCAACCAAAATATATTATACAAAAAAAAATAATGTCTCTGAACCAACTAGTAGCGCACCATTTGGTGTAACTTCCACAAGAGCAAAATGTTATTTTTTTCCAAACAATCCATCTTGGAGAGCGTAAGTGCTGCTTAAGTGCAGCACTAGTTCAGCGAGTGACTGCTACAATGACTCCAGACACCATCATGGCTCACATTCACAGAGAAATGACATAATCTTGCGCGGAGTAGCAGGCAGCACTCCATTACGGCTCTAACACCCAGTCTCCTAATGTAATTTTACATAGAGCGGTCGCCAACAGACATCATTATGACTCAAACGCACAGGCAAGAAGAGCGCCTCGTAATGTGATATTACATGTGAACAGACAGTTATGGTACAGGCTGAGCAAAGAGGTAATTTAGCAGTAACTGACACAGAAAAGGCAGATGGAGGCACATGTAACAGAGACGCAGGGGCGCCATTACGGCTCATACTAAATGAGGTGTCCTACAGACGCACGATATATAAGGCAGCTGATATTACACGGCTCGGCAATCTGCTAAAGGGCAGCGTTTTTGTCTACATTTAAAATGCTATGACATTCATTAACTGTTGGAATTTAATTACCCCTCAAGTTTCCTTTTGAGTAGATTCAAAGGTAAAAAAGTCGACTTCAAGTTGAGTTCTAGCTTCTGACTTGAATGCATCAAATGAGCTGTAGCATAGTTAATACTGAATGATGTGTTTAAAATGAGATGTCATTGTGTTGTGGCAACTCCATTACAGTGCCATTGAAAATTTGGATGTTAAAAGCCGTATTAGCCACATCTCCATGAGCTGAAGTGATGTATTTGATATAATCTCACTTAATTTATCATGTAAGCAAAACCTGGCTATAATAATCTCATTAAACTACCTATCAGAGTTTTAAAGTAATGAATTACACAAGCTTGAGGTGTCTTAAGTCTTCTTTTTTTTTAAGTAATTCAGATAAGTACTCTGTCTTCAATAACATTTTCTGATGCACTTTCATTTAAAATATGTCATTCCACCTTTGACACCTATACTTATACAGGTGTCAAACACATTTTAATTGCAGAGCATTAAGGTACCTCCATTTTCTCTCTGCTTCCATCCCTCTGTCCAATGAAACCATCCCCCTCTTGAACACACGCACACACACACACACACACACACAATCTTGGGATGGCATCAGATGTCGTAGCTTCCAGCTCATATATAAACTTTGGCCTTTTATTCTCATTAAGGACATATATGGTCGTGTGTGTGACTGTACATGTGTGCATTAACGCGTGTGTGTGTTTGAATGTGCATGTGTGTGTGTCTGCATGGGTGTTTGCTCATATATGCAAATGTCTATGTGCGAGAACTTCTAAGTCAGCATGTGTATGGGTAGATCTTTACTGGTAACTGGAGAGATGTGACAGTTAACTCTATATGGTTTTTAGAGCGTAATGATTAGCTTATAGGTCAAGGGGAAAGAGACACAGCTGAAGTTCACATATGTCACTTTTATAAAGGTCTTTTGTAGAAAACTTTTTACTGAATGCTTGCTGCAATTATGCTGAATGCCCAAGACAGGAGGATCTGGGACAGACCTACTATCTAACAGACCTACCATCTAACATTGAAGAAACGTTTAAGAAAGAACAGTGCTCTGATGCCACTACAGTAGGCTACCAATGCAAAATAAATGCAGAATGGGGAACTTGTGCAATGGCTACCACTGTACAGCCTTGTGAAAGCTCCATGGCCTGCCACTAACACTGGCAGGAGTACCTGATTTAATTCCTCCTTTCTAACACCCAAAGCAAAATTATGCTCTCAACATTGTAAAGTGCTTTGGATAAAAGCGCCCACCAAATGGTATATATTATTGTATTATTATTAAAAGGGCAGCGCAGCAGTGCTCGATTATTATGGCACAGCTCAATAAAATGGGACAGTGAGCAAACTTATCTCCCATATAGCTGAAATCACCCCCACTGAAACACTGCTACAAAAAATGCATTTCATTACAAAATCAGATATCCACTCTTTGTAATAAATAAGTAGATAAATAAACTAAAGACGCCTGCTCTGACAAATTGAATCACCAAAAATTGTGGTACTTTTATAGGATTCTAGTAACCATTCCTTGCCCTTGGTACAGACTTTTACAGACTGGATCATCTATGTTTGAGATTTTTAACGATGAACTTCAGGAAGCAAATCGTTCCAAAATTGATACCTTGCATTTTGGAATAGAACTCTTCCAATGGAAGGGAAACACCAATTTCCCTTTCTGCCAGGGAAATTGTTAGTGATGATGTAAATAAAGGGTAAATGGTGAAAAACGGTATTTCCATTTTCCAGAGATAAAGAGAAAGAGAGAGAGAAAGATAGTCATCTAGCGATGATTCTGCAGTGGTAACTCCTGCAGAAGTTTCTGGAAAAGAAACAACACGATCTAAATATAGAGCATTACTCAGTGGCACATCATTGCAGGAGATGCACATCTAAGCAGGATATTATGACCGTCCTGTGACACTGTTCTGTGTGTGTGTCTGTCTGTATGTGTCTGTGTCTTTGTGTGTGTGTGTGCGCGCGCGCGCGTGTGTGTGTGTGTGTGTATGATGTAATTGTCTGCGACACATTAAGCTGTGGGGAACTGGCAGAGTCGTGATGTGCAACCTCATATGGTATGGAGGTGATGTGACAGACCTCACTGCACACATACACACACACATATTATATACATACACGCAAACTCATGCATGACATATAGCACGCACAGATGTGCACAGATCTCAACACACACATGCAAACTCATAAACACACACAGACATGCAGTCTCATACACACAGACACACACACACACACACACTCGGTACATGACTCACTTCCTTGATGGTGGATTTTCAGAGTGAGCAAATAAGAAACTTTAAAGGTTAAAGGTCAGTATGCCACACTGGGGCGCTCACTTGGACTTAGAGCAAGAGTCACGCTCAAAGAACATTCACGCTACGCTTTTAAAAAGGATGAGTCATTTTCTGTTCAGTATAAAATACACGTGTTGCCACCTTTCAGCACAGCATGTGTAAATAGTCAGGGGTTTTTACTTTTGGCACCTCATGTGCTGTGCTAATAAGTAGAAAAAGATGCGTGTTACCTCAAACTATACTCACAGATGTGTGTTGACAATGTCTTCAAATTGGATCTGTTATAATAAATAGGATGTGATATAGATATGTGTCTGCATCCAGAGAACCTCTAAGAGAAATGCTCTCATATACACTAGTGAAATGCTCTCACATATAGTGAAATGCTCTCACACACTAGTGAAATGTTCATACATACCATATTTCCTCTGGCCGGTAGTGAATTAAAAGCCGGGTCTCCGATAATGGCCGGGGCCGTGGTCGACACGAATAAATAAAGGCCGGCCCCAAATACAGGCCGGGGAAAAAAACAGGAAAACAAGAAACAAGGAAACAAGACTAGGTCAAAACCGCCGCTGTCCTCTCCACCGCACCCACGGCCCGCATTGATCCTCCCAATCCAAGCCCCGGGCACCCGGTGACGTATCGGTGTCGGGACCCCCGCCGAAATCTCGGCCGGATCACCGGGAACAAATCGACGCCCAGCTACCGGCACTGGCCGGAACCTCCATGCTTGTCTGTGTCTCTCTCTCCGCCGACAGAACAGAGGGCTGTCAGGTGGACTGAGCTCACGCATATGCATCGAAATAAACGGCGATATGATATAATTGTATAGATTCTACTTTAGCTTCAGTTAGCTTCAGTTAGCTTCAACTTAGATGCAAACAACGGTGGATACCGGTAAACTCCTGGTGCCTGTTTGTAACTGTAGTTTGTAGTAACGTACAAGTGCCACAAGATGGCTCAGCCGGTGGAAGTCTCTGGAGCATGCCGTCATCGATTACCGTAATTATCGTAATGCATTGCAGTAACAAAAAAACGTCTACCTAACGTACCCCAACAGAAGCAGGTCAGAAAACAAGGAGGCTTCGTACTAAAATATGAGCAAATATACTTATCAAACAGAGGGAATTAGAAATAAAGGCCTGTCTCTAATATAAGCCTGCTTCCAATAAAGGCCTGGTACCCTCTGCAGTTGAGGTAAATAAAGGCCCGGGCCAATATTAGAGGAAATACGGTACACTGGAGAAATGCTTTCACACACTAGTGAAATGCTCTCACATATAGTGAAATGCTCTCACACACTAGTGAAATAAGGTTTTCAGCAGAGTATGTAAGAGGTCTTCAGTAGTCTGTGTGTGATCACAGGGTATTTCAGTAGTGTTTATGAGAGTGCTTCAATATTGAATACAAGAGGTTTTCAGCAGTGTTTTTGACAGAGTTTCATATCATTTGAATGTCTAAGCATCTCATATATGCATGTGGGAGGTGAAATAAAGTTTTATATCCTATATGGCACGTGACACCTTAAAACAAAGCGATTTCTACTCGCGACCCCTGTCACATGGGTGGAGATTTCAACCAAAGCTGATGATTTTCCCTTTTCAGGTTGTTTCTTTTGATCAGAGGAGGCCTAGAGGTTGAAAACTATTCAGTAATTCACCAGAAAAAAATAAATAAAAAATTGGCGAAAAATCTGAAGACATGATAATGAATTTGTATAGTAGGAATATGTATTTTTCCTGTCCCATAAATCATCTTGTGACCTCCTGAGGGGCCCCGACCCCCAGGTTGAGAACCATTGCTATATGGTACCTCATAAAACCTGTCCCCTTGCACTTTGTTAGCAGGCTAATGATACCATTTTTAATAGAATTGCAATGCAGGGGACATGTATACAGCGCTTTCCATCTGAACTGAGAATGCACAGCAACGGCAACAGAGATCTGCCTCCTCACAATCATACACAATGAGATTCTTCAGACACAGCATGTGTATCAGCCTAACTTTGCCTCTGGTCTGAGCTCCAGTTGCAACTGGAAACATGTCCGTGGCCAGAAGCAATGACAAACTCATTCTTACTCACACACTGGACCCACCAGCTTCCAAAGGTGCATTGAAATTGAATCCATGACAGCAAAATTCACAGGGCAAATACTGAGTTTCAGCTGTTGCCTCGGTGTTTCTCTGAGTTTTGCTCTCTCACTCTCTCTGCCTCTCTCTTTCTGAGTCTCTCTCTCTCTCTCTCACTCTCTCTCTCTCTCTCTCTCTCTCTCTCTCTCTCTCTCTCTCTCTCTTGCCCTCTCTGCTCTAAACTGTGGCGTAGCTTTGATAGCCGGGTCATTTACAAGATTGCAGAGCAGAACTGGCCGTTTTACTGCCCTCTAAATCTACCTTTACTGTGTGTGTGTGTGTGTGTGTGTGTGTGTGTGTGTACTGGTACCTACATGGGCGGTACGTGTGGGCATGGTGCCCAGCTGGGCTCCATCTTAGAGAAGGGATGAAAAGTAGCAATTAATTCTCTTTAGTAAGTCTTAAATCTATCATAAGGAATGGAGCCCCTCTCAGTCACTTACGCTCTCTCTCTTTCTCTCTCTCTCTCTCTCTCTCTCTCTCTCTCTCTCCCCTTGCGCTCTCTATGTCTATGTCTTGCTTTTTCCCTCCTTATCTCTGTTGCTTTCTCTCTCATCCTATTTCTCTGTCTCCCCAGCTATATCTCTCTGTCTGTGAAATGTACTCTTAATAGCAGCGCAACAATACAAATACACAGTGCTCTACCACAATAACAAAGACACACACGCACACACACACACGCACACACACACACACACACACACACACAGCTTGCTATTTTCTGATGAATACAATGTCTCCCCACTTCAACCTGAACTCTGTGACAGCAATTGGCAATCCACACACCTTTCCATACCTTACATTTTAACTCTGGCTCATTTTTCTCTCTGAGCTGTGTGTGTGTGCGTGTGCATTTGTGTGTGCATGTGTGTATGTGTGTGTGTGTGTCACAGGCCTGAGAAAGGAGCAGTAATGTGCTGGAGCATTTTAGTGCTAACAGGCCCTTTGGGAGAAGAAAGAGATAGAGACAGAGAAATGAGAGAAGGAGGGGTGGGTGCTGGATAGAGAGACTGCAAAAGAATGCAGATAGGATGGAAGGCACGACTGCAGATAGAAGGAGAGAAAGTGAGAGAGATGGAGAAGATAGGTAGATAGAGGAAAGAGAATGTGGATGCAGATAGAGAGAAACAAGGTAAAGAGATGGAAAAATAAATTCAGGAAGAGGGAATAGAGAGAGAAAGAGAGAGAATGGGAATGGGCAATGCAGCTACAGATCATTATATTCGGTTTGATTGTGGGAAGGTGCTTTGGGTGAGGGAGACTCACATAGGCTCAACGCTGATGCAGCACTATCGCACACACACACACACACACACACACATATATATTCACATATATATACAGAAGTGTGCAAGTTGTTCTAGCTAGCTGCAAATTACAAATAGCCCCGAACACACACACACACACACCCATATATATTCACATATATATACAGAAGTGTGCAAGTTGTTCTAGCTAGCTGCAAATTACAAATAGCCCCGAACACACACACACACACACCCATATATATTCACATATATATACAGAAGTGTGCAAGTTGTTCTAGCTAGCTGCAAATTACAAATAGCCCCGAACACACACACACACACACACACACACACGCTTTTTCTGCTCTGCTCCATTCACGCATAAACCAGGGTAAAATGGAGGTAACATATCATGACCTTTTTTGGCGGAGAAAGGAAGGCACGTCCATATTAGGGCAGTCGCTTCCTCTATCTCTGGCAGGTATTAGTTCCATAAAAACACAATTTAGAAGAGACACCCAGCGTATAATGTGTTCCGTCTACGTTCCGAACAGCAATTTGGAGAGGCTCCGCGACTGTCTCTTGCTCTTTCTCAAGCAATTTCGGAATCGTTGAAGGTGTGTGTGTGTGTGTGTGTGTGTGTGTGTGTGTGTGTGTGGCATGTGTTGCGGGGGGGAAGCCGAGGAGGTTGGCTCGTATGTCTTCTTTTCCAGGTGTGACAGGCTTTCGTACTTTATATGAAGGTGAACATGCGTATAAAGTATATAGTGTGCCTGTGTGTGTTTGTGTGTGTGAAAGAGAGAGAAAAGGGGAGAGAGGAGGAGAGGAGTAGAAAATACCGGGGAGAAGGAGAGGAGGAGTGATGGAAAATGAGGTGGGCACTATGCTAACACTTTAGCATACACTGTGTTGAATGATAGTAGGCGACTAGCATTATTTAAAAAGTGAGAAATTGAGAACTTGTAGCAGCTGTAAAGCTAATGGTAAGTCATCTTGGATAATATATGGCTAAGTCTGGCAGTTTTGTGTAAGAGATTGGTAAAATTTACATGTAATATGATTAAAAAATAACACTGTTTTGAACTACGAGGGACTACATTCTCTAGGAATTGAATGTAGTGGGTGATGGCAGACTGTACAGCTGAAAATCACTGCACAGCAGATGAATATGTGATTGCTCACTAGAAATAGTTCCAAAAATAAACCATGGCTACATCAGCTATATACTGATAATTAATTTAATAAACATTATAAATTTGGAGGCCATATTATGATCAAAAAACATTAACCACATTTTATTACTAAAGAATCTACTGGGAACACATGGATGATTTTGGTGTCTATACTGCATGTTCTCATCACTTAACAGATGGTCTCCTCCTTTAATACAAAAGTGTTTGTTTTAAGCTACTTGGAGCACCAGATGGGTGGGGTTTACCACAATGGGTGCATTCAAATTCTGTCAGATGTGTTGCCAATCACAAAAATACATCCTAGATTGATTAATAGAGTCTAAACTCCCTGGCAATGAATGTATTGTTGTATGTACGTGGCAGCTCCTATTCTAACTGGTTCCAATTGTTTGTGAATGCTATTTGACCCAGGTCTGATGAGAAGATGAGGGAAAGGCGGCATTAAAGGAAAAGGGTAGCAGTGAGAAAGAGGGAGACAGAGAGAGAGAGAGAGAGAGAGAGAGAGATGCTGATAAGATGTAACAGGTTTTGCCTCGCTGCTGAATGTTAATGAACACACTGCTACACGAGGAAGACATGAAGAACAGTGCTACCCCTCCGTTATTCCTCTCCCTCTCACACCCACCCAATTCACCCCGCTCTCTCCTTCCCTTTCCACTCCTCTTACATCTACCCATTTTGCTCCCCCTTTTCGTACCCCCCCCCCCCCCGCAATATTAATTAAGCTATCAATTCTGCTATACTGTCTGAATTTAAATGCATCTTTAGTGAAATTAGCTTGTAATAGCCCTCTTTAATTTTGAATCAAAGTGCGTTAATCTGTGTGTTAATACGTTATTGTTATTACCGCTCCACTCTACTTTCGCTTCTTCTTCCCCCCCCAGCCGTCTCTAACTTGTGGCATTTTGACCGAGTAAATGCAACACCTTTGTTGTTCTGTTGGAGCTATTTGCTGGCATTTAGAAGGGCCTCTGGCGAAGGGATGATAAGCTTGTGTGTGTGTGTGCATGTGTGTGTGTGTGTACTGCATGTGCGTGCGTATGCGTCTGCTAATCTGTAACACACTGCTTGTACGCATGGTCATCGATGTTTGTGCGCATGCATGTCTTAAGTATGCGTGTGTGTTTTGTGTGTGAGTGACAGGGAGGAGATAGTGTGTGTCTGTGAGTCTCTATGTAAGCGTGTGTGTGTGTGTGTATGTGTGTATGTGTGTGTGTTTGGATGTTGGCGGGCGTGCGTGTGTGACATTTGGCTAGTCTGACAGTGCAGGCCTGATAAGTTTGCCCTTGTCTGTTTCCTGTCAAAATAACACATAGCAGGAAATATCACCATGGTAACTAGAGCCAAGGCCCTCCCACCTGGAACAAGAGTCACACTCAGTGTAGCATGTGGGAGAAAAAAGCAAGGAGGGGACAGCGATGTCACGAGATCCGGGCTGGGTGGCATGTGCATGTGTGTGTGTTTGTATACTTATGAGGACCAATATGTCCTCACAGGGATAGAGAGATTAGGAAATCCTTTTTGCCAGTCACTTCTTTAAGGGCTATTTTAGAGTTTAAGCTTGGGTTTAGGGTTAAGGTTAGGCATGTAGTGGAGAGGGTTAAAATTAGGGAAGAAAAACTCAGGAGAAGAGAGCGGCAGTCTAACAGTTTATTCAAGATGCAGGTTGGGAGCCAAGGAACTCAAAATTTGGATGGTTACACAGAGTTTTATAGTGTTGAATATTCATGATTATGCTAAAGTCATACTGAGTAGGATTTTGCCGCTTATGGCTCGTAAACACAACTTTCAAAGATTACCCCTCCTCCCTAGCTCAACAAGACGCAAAGCACACACCCCCTGAACGCTGCTGCCAGAACGCTACAAAACAGTAAAAGAGTACAAAAAAAAAGAACAGCGAGGCGAAACGCCAAGCAGACGAGGCTCGTTCCAAAAGTGAATCTGGAGTTGGCTTCCACCCGTCACAGAGCGATGCAGAGTTTTTCTGTTAGACAGGTAGGTGCCGGTTAGCTTAGCTAGCTAGGTATCAGCTTTTCCACTACAACGAAGCTACGCTAACAACACTAGCTAGCTTCCAGCTCACAACACACACTACCTCTGACCAGAACTCCAGTTACTCTGTATCAGAGTTTGGACCGCTACCATAGCCAGCGAGTCTTTTAGATATAAAATGATTCAGCAGTGGTTTTGGTTGCAGGACACACCTGCTGCCAAAAGGTTGACACCCAGAAACGTCCCGAACATTCAGAAATAAGAAAATCCAGGCAGAAGGCAGGCTCTCTGCAGACACACACACTGTCACAGACTACTAATGGGCCATAAGTAATGATTGAGTAGGATCATTTTTGGATGAGTTTATGCTATTTCAAAGGGGGAAAATCCTGCTCAGTATGCCTTTAATAGTGCAGATAGAATATAATACAGCTATTGGTCAAATAGTATAAGGTCATTGAACAAGAGTGAACAAACCAATAATGATTGTAGCGCCAGCACTTTAAGGAGATGTGTAATAAGAGCTGACCACCTTCTTCTA